>NW_027473064.1:0-82349 GCF_030347505.1 Rhynchophorus ferrugineus
AATTGGAACGAAATCGCCAATAGATAAGACCATTTTACAATTTGGGCCCAAGTTAGAAGCAGAGCCTAAGGTGTAAATTATCGATAGTCCATATCTCGGAACTATAAGAGATAATGCAATTTGGCAAACGGCAATGTAATTAGCATGCCGAATATTACTTGGAATGTGAATTGGAACGAAATCGCCAATAGATAAGACCATTTTACAATTTGGGCCCAAGTTAGAAGCAGAGCCTAAGGTGTAAATTATCGATAGTCCATATCTCGGAAACTATAAGAGATAATGCAATTTGGCAACCGGCAATGTAATTAGCATGCCGAATATTAATTGGAATGTGAATTGGAACGAAATCGCCAATAGATAAGACCATTTTACAATTTGGGCCCAAGTTGGAAGCAGAGCCTAAGGTGTAAATTATCGATAGTCCATATCTCGGAAACTATAAGAGATAATGCAATTTGGCAACCGGCAATGTAATTAGCATGCCGAATATTACTTGGAATGTGAATTGGAACGAAATCGCCAATAGATAAGACCATTTTACAATTTGGGCCCAAGTTAGAAGCAGAGCCTAAGGTGTAAATTATCGATAGTCCATATCTCGGAAACTATAAGAGATAATGCAATTTGGCAACCGCAATGTAATTAGCATGCCGAATATTACTTGGAATGTGAATTGGAACGAAATCGCCAATAGATAAGGCCATTTTACAATTTGGGCCCAAGTTAGAAGCAGAGCCTAAGGTGTAAATTATTGATAGTCCATATCTCGGAAACTATAAGAGATAATGCAATTTCGCAACCGGCAATGTAATTAGCATGCCGAATATTACTTGGAGTGTGAATTGGAACGAAATCGCCAATAGATAAGACCATATTACAATTTGGGCCCAAGTTAGAAGCAGAGCCTAAGGTGTAAATTATCGATAGTCCATATCTCGGAAACTATAAGAGATAATGCAATTTGGCAACCGGCAATGTAATTAGCATGCCGAATATTACTTGGAATGTGAATTGGAACGAAATCGCCAATAGATAAGACCATTTTACAATTTGGGCCCAAGTTAGAAGCAGAGCCTAAGGTGTAAATTATCGATAGTCCATATCTCGGAAACTATAAGAGATAATGCAATTTGGCAACCGGCAATGTAATTAGCATGCCGAATATTACTTGGAATGTGAATTGGAACGAAATCGCCAATAGATAAGGCCATTTTAAAATTTGGGCCCAAGTTAGAAGCAGAGCCTAAGGTGTAAATTATTGATAGTCCATATCTCGGAAACTATAAGAGATAATGCAATTTCGCAACCGGCAATGTAATTAGCATGCCGAATATCACTTGGAATGTGAATTGGGACGAAATCGCCAATAGATAAGACCATTTTACAATTTGGGCCCAAGTTAGAAGCAGAGCCTAAGGTGTAAATTATCGATAGTCCATATCTCGGAAACTATAAGAGATAATGCAATTTGGCAACCGGCAATGTAATTAGCATGCCGAATATTACTTGGAATGTGAATTGGAACGAAATCGCCAATAGATAAGACCATTTTACAATTTGGGCCCAAGTTAGAAGCAGAGCCTAAGATGTAAATAATCGATAGTCCATATCTCGGAAACTATAAGAGATAATGCAATTTGGCAACCGGCAATGTAATTAGCATGCCGAATATTACTTGGAATGTGAATTGGAACGAAATCGCCAATAGATAAGACCATTTTACAATTTGGGCCCAAGTTAGAAGCAGAGCCTAAGGTGTAAATTATCGATAGTCCATATCTCGGAAACTATAAGAGATAATGCAATTTGGCAACCGGCAATGTAATTAGCATGCCGAATATTACTTGGAAAGTGAATTGGAACGAAATCGCCAATAGATAAGACGATTTTACAATTTGGGCCCAAGTTAGAAGCAGAGCCTAAGATGTAAATTATCGATAGTCCATATCTCGGAAACTATAAGAGATAATGCAATTTGGCAACCGGCAATGTAATTAGCATGCCGAATATTACTTGGAATGTGAATTGGAACGAAATCGCCAATAGATAAGACCATTTTACAATTTGGGCCCAAGTTAGAAGCAGAGCCTAAGGTGTAAATTATCGATAGTCCATATCTCGGAAACTATAAGAGATAATGCAATTTGGCAACCGGCAATGTAATTAGCATGCCGAATATTACTTGGAATGTGAATTGGAACGAAATCGCCAATAGATAAGACCATTTTACAATTTGGGCCCAAGTTAGAAGCAGAGCCTAAGGTGTAAATTATCGATAGTCCATATCTCGGAAACTATAAGAGATAATGCAATTTGGCAACCGGCAATGTAATTAGCATGCCGAATATTACTTGGAATGTGAATTGGAACGAAATCGCCAATAGATAAGACCATTTTACAATTTGGGCCCAAGTTAGAAGCAGAGCCTAAGGTGTAAATTATCAATAGTCCATATCTCGGAACTATAAGAGATAATGCAATTTGGCAAACGGCAATGTAATTAGCATGCCGAATATTACTTGGAATGTGAATTGGAACGAAATCGCCAATAGGTAAGACCATTTTACAATTTGGGCCCAAGTTAGAAGCAGAGCCTAAGGTGTAAATTATCGATAGTCCATATCTCGGAAACTATAAGAGATAATTCAATTTGGCAACCGGCAATGTAATTAGCATGCCGAATATTACTTGGAATGTGAATTGGAACGAAATCGCCAATAGATAAGACCATTTTACAATTTGGGCCCAAGTTAGAAGAAGAGCCTAAGGTGTAAATTGTCGATAGTCCATATCTCGGAAACTATAAGAGATAATGCAATTTGGCAACCGGCAATGTAATTGGCATGCCGAATATTACTTGGAATGTGAATTGGAACGAAATCGCCAATAGATAAGACCATTTTACAATTTGGGCCCAAGTTAGAAGCAGAGCCTAAGGTGTAAATTATCGATAGTCCATATCTCGGAAACTATAAGAGATAATGCAATTTGGCAACCGGCAATGTAATTAGCATGCCGAATATTACTTGGAATGTGAATTGGAACGAAATCGCCAATAGATAAGACCATTTTACAATTTGGGCCCAAGTTAGAAGCAGAGCCTAAGGTGTAAATTATCGATAGTCCATATCTCGGAAACTATAAGAGATAATGCAATTTATCAACCGGCAATGTAATTAGCATGCCGAATATTAATTGGAATGTGAATTGGAACGAAATCGAAAATAGATAAGACCATTTTACAATTTGGGCCCAAGTTAGAAGCAGAGCCTAAGGTGTAAATTATCGATAGTCCATATCTCGGAAACTATAAGAGATAATGCAATTTGGCAACCGGCAATGTAATTAGCATGCCGAATATTACTTGGAATGTGAATTGGAACGAAATCGCCAATAGGTAAGACCATTTTACAATTTGGGCCCAAGTTAGAAGCAGAGCCTAAGGTGTAAATTATCGATAGTCCATATCTCGGAAACTATAAGAGATAATTCAATTTGGCAACCGGCAATGTAATTAGCATGCCGAATATTACTTGGAATGTGAATTGGAACGAAATCGCCAATAGATAAGACCATTTTACAATTTGGGCCCAAGTTAAAGCAGAGCCTAAGGTGTAAATTATTGATAGTCCATATCTCGGAAACTATAAGAGATAATGCAATTTGGCAACCGGCAATGTAATTAGCATGCCGAATATTACTTGGAATGTGAATTGGAACGAAATCGCCAATAGAGAAGACCATTTTACAATTTGGGCCCAAGTTAGAAGCAGAGCCTAAGGTGTAAATTATCGATAGTCCATATCTCGGAAACTATAAGAGATAATGCAATTTGGCAACCGGCAATGTAATTAGCATGCCGAATATTACTTGGAATGTGAATTGGAACGAAATCGCCAATAGATAAGACCATTTTACAATTTGGGCCCAAGTTAGAAGCAGAGCCTAAGGTGTAAATTATCGATAGTCCATATCTCGGAAACTATAAGAGGTAATGCAATTTGGCAACCGGCAATGTAATTAGCATGCCGAATATTACTTGGAATGTGAATTGGAACGAAATCGCCAATAGAGAAGACCATTTTACAATTTGGGCCCAAGTTAGAAGCAGAGCCTAAGGTGTAAATTATCGATAGTCCATATCTCGGAAACTATAAGAGATAATGCAATTTGGCAACCGGCAATGTAATTAGCATGCCGAATATTACTTGGAGTGTGAATTGGAACGAAATCGCCAATAGATAAGACCATTTTACAATTTGGGCCCAAGTTAGAAGCAGAGTCTAAGGTGTAAATTATCGATAGTCCATATCTCGGAAACTATAAGAGATAATGCAATTTGGCAACCGGCAATGTAATTAGCATGCCGAATATTACTTGGAATGTGAATTGGAACGAAATCGCCAATAGATAAGACCATTTTACAATTTGGGCCCAAGTTAGAAGCAGAGCCTAAGGTGTAAATTATCGATAGTCCATATCTCGGAAACTATAAGAGATAATGCAATTTGGCAACCGGCAATGTAATTAGCATGCCGAATATTACTTGGAATGTGAATTGGAACGAAATCGCCAATAGATAAGACCATTTTACAATTTGGGCCCAAGTTAGAAGCAGAGCCTAAGGTGTAAATTATTGATAGTCCATATCTCGGAAACTATAAGAGATAATGCAATTTCGCAACCGGCAATGTAATTAGCATGCCGAATATTACTTGGAGTGTGAATTGGAACGAAATCGCCAATAGATAAGACCATTTTACAATTTGGGCCCAAGTTAGAAGCAGAGCCTAAGGTGTAAATTATCGATAGTCCATATCTCGGAAACTATAAGAGATAATGCAATTTGGCAACCGGCAATGTAATTAGCATGCCGAATATTACTTGGAATGTGAATTGGAACGAAATCGCCAATAGATAAGACCATTTTACAATTTTTGCCGAAGTTAGAAGCAGAGCCTAAGGTGTAAATTATCGATAGTCCCTATCTCGGAAAATATAAGAGATAATGCAATTTGGCAACCGGCAATGTAATTAGCATGCCGAATATTACTTGGAATGTGAATTGGAACGAAATCGCCAATAGATAAGACCATTTTACAATTTGGGCCCAAGTTAGAAGCAGAGCCTAAGATGTAAATTATCGATAGTCCATATCTCGGAAACTATAAGAGATAATGCAATTTGGCAACCGGCAATGTAATTAGCATGCCGAATATTACTTGGAATGTGAATTGGAACGAAATCGCCAATAGATAAGACCATTTTACAATTTGGGCCCAAGTTAGAAGCAGAGCCTAAGGTGTAAATTATCGATAGTCCATATCTCGGAAACTATAAGAGATAATTCAATTTGGCAACCGGCAATGTAATTAGCATGCCGGATATTACTTGGAATGTGAATTGGAACGAAATCGCCAATAGATAAGACCATTTTACAATTTGGGCCCAAGTTAGAAGCAGAGCCTAAGGTGTAAATTATCGATAGTCCATATCTCGGAAACTATAAGAGATAATGCAATTTGGCAACCGGCAATGTAATTAGCATGCCGAATATTACTTGGAATGTGAATTGGAACGAAATCGCCAATAGATAAGACGATTTTACAATTTGGGCCCAAGTTAGAAGCAGAGCCTAAGATGTAAATTATCGATAGTACATATCTCGGAAACTATAAGAGATAATGCAATTTGGCAACCGGCAATGAAATTAGCATGCCGAATATTACTTGGAATGTGAATTGGAACGAAATCGCCAATAGATAAGACCATTTTACAATTTGGGCCCAAGTTAGAAGCAGAGCCTAAGGTGTAAATTATCGATAGTCCATATCTCGGAAACTATAAGAGATAATGCAATTTGGCAACCGGCAATGTAATTAGCATGCCGAATATTACTTGGAATGTGAATTGGAACGAAATCGCCAATAGGTAAGACCATTTTACAATTTGGGCCCAAGTTAGAAGCAGAGCCTAAGGTGTAAATTATCGATAGTCCATATCTCGGAAACTATAAGAGATAATTCAATTTGGCAACCGGCAATATAATTAGCATGCCGGATATTACTTGGAATGTGAATTGGAACGAAATCGCCAATAGATAACACCATTTTACAATTTGGGCCCAAGTTAGAAGCAGAGCCTAAGGTGTAAATTACCGATAGTCCATATCTCGGAAACTATAAGAGATAATGCAATTTGGCAACCGGCAATGTAATTAGCATGCCGAATATTACTTGGAATGTGAATTGGAACGAAATCGCCAATAGATAAGACCATTTTACAATTTGGGCCCAAGTTAGAAGCAGAGCCTAAGGTGTAAATTATCGATAGTCCATATCTCGGAAACTATAAGAGATAATGCAATTTGGCAACCGGCAATGTAATTAGCATGCCGAATATTACTTGGAATGTGAATTGGAACGAAATCGCCAATAGATAAGACCATTTTACAATTTGGGCCCAAGTTAGAAGCAGAGCCTAAGGTGTAAATTATCGATAGTCCATATCTCGGAAACTATAAGAGATAATTCAATTTGGCAACCGGCAATGTAATTAGCATGCCGAATATTACTTGGAATGTGAATTGGAACGAAATCGCCAATTGATAAGACCATTTTACAATTTGGGCCCAAGTTAGAAGCAGAGCCTAAGGTGTAAATTATCGATAGTCCATATCTTGGAAACTATAAGAGATAATGCAATTTGGCAACCGGCAATGTAATTAGCATGCCGAATATTACTTGGAATGTGAATTGGAACGAAATCGCCAATAGATAAGACCATTTTACAATTTGGGCCCAAGTTAGAAGCAGAGCCTAAGGTGTAAATTATCGATAGTCCATATCTCGGAAACTATAAGAGATAATGCAATTTGGCAACCGGCAATGTAATTAGCATGCCGAATATTACTTGGAATGTGAATTGGAACGAAATCGCCAATAGATAAGACCATTTTACAATTTGGGCCCAAGTTAGAAGCAGAGCCTAAGGTGTAAATTATCGATAGTCCATATCTCGGAAACTATAAGAGATAATGCAATTTGGCAACCGGCAATGTAATTAGCATGCCGAATATTACTTGGAATGTGAATTGGAACGAAATCGCCAATAGATAAGACCATTTTACAATTTGGGCCCAAGTTAGAAGCAGAGCCTAAGGTGTAAATTATCGATAGTCCATATCTCGGAAACTATAAGAGATAATGCAATTTGGCAACCGGCAATGTAATTAGCATGCCGAATATTACTTGGAATGTGAATTGGAACGAAATCGCCAATAGGTAAGACCATTTTACAATTTGGGCCCAAGTTAGAAGCAGAGCCTAAGGTGTAAATTATCGATAGTCCATATCTCGGAAACTATAAGAGATAATGCAATTTGGCAACCGGCAATGTAATTAGCATGCCGAATATTACTTGGAATGTGAATTGGAACGAAATCGCCAATAGATAAGACCATTTTACAATTTGGGCCCAAGTTAGAAGCAGAGCCTAAGGTGTAAATTATCGATAGTCCATATCTCGGAAACTATAAGAGATAATGCAATTTGGCAACCGGCAATGTAATTAGCATGCCGAATATTACTTGGAATGTGAATTGGAACGAAATCGCCAATAGATAAGACCATTTTACAATTTGGGCCCAAGTTAGAAGCAGAGCCTAAGGTGTAAATTATCGATAGTCCATATCTCGGAAACTATAAGAGATAATGCAATTTGGCAACCGGCAATGTAATTAGCATGCCGAATATTACTTGGAATGTGAATTGGAACGAAATCGCCAATAGATAAGACCATTTTACAATTTGCGCCCAAGTTAGAAGCAGAGCCTAAGGTGTAAATTATTGATAGTCCATATCTCGGAAACTATAAGAGATAATGCAATTTCGCAACCGGCAATGTAATTAGCATGCCGAATATTACTTGGAGTGTGAATTGGAACGAAATCGCCAATAGATAAGACCATTTTACAATTTGGGCCCAAGTTAGAAGCAGAGCCTAAGGTGTAAATTATCGATAGTCCATATCTCGGAAACTATAAGAGATAATGCAATTTGGCAACCGGCAATGTAATTAGCATGCCGAATATTACTTGGAATGTGAATTGGAACGAAATCGCCAATAGATAAGACCATTTTACAATTTGGGCCCAAGTTAGAAGCAGAGCCTAAGGTGTAAATTATCGATACTCCATATCTCGGAAACTATAAGAGATAATGCAATTTGGCAACCGGCAATGTAATTAGCATGCCGAATATTACTTGGAATGTGAATTGGAACGAAATCGCCAATAGATAAGACCATTTTACAATTTGGGCCCAAGTTAGAAGCAGAGCCTAAGGTGTAAATTATCGATAGTCCATATCTCGGAAACTATAAGAGATAATGCAATTTGGCAACCGGCAATGTAATTAGCATGCCGAATATTACTTGGAATGTGAATTGGAACGAAATCGCCAATAGATAAGACCATTTTACAATTTGGGCCCAAGTTAGAAGCAGAGCCTAAGGTGTAAATTATCGATAGTCCATATCTCGGAAACTATAAGAGATAATGCAATTTGGCAACCGGCAATGTAATTAGCATGCCGAATATTACTTGGAATGTGAATTGGAACGAAATCGCCAATAGATAAGACCATTTTACAATTTGGGCCCAAGTTAGAAGCAGAGCCTAAGGTGTAAATTATTGATAGTCCATATCTCGGAAACTATAAGAGATAATGCAATTTCGCAACCGGCAATGTAATTAGCATGCCGAATATTACTTGGAGTGTGAATTGGAACGAAATCGCCAATAGATAAGACCATTTTACAATTTGGGCCCAAGTTAGAAGCAGAGCCTAAGGTGTAAATTATCGATAGTCCATATCTCGGAAACTATAAGAGATAATGCAATTTGGCAACCGGCAATGTAATTAGCATGCCGAATATTACTTGGAATGTGAATTGGAACGAAATCGCCAATAGATAAGACCATTTTACAATTTGGGCCCAAGTTAGAAGCAGAGCCTAAGGTGTAAATTATCGATAGTCCATATCTCGGAAACTATAAGAGATAATGCAATTTGGCAACCGGCAATGTAATTAGCATGCCGAATATTACTTGGAATGTGAATTGGAACGAAATCGCCAATAGATAAGGCCATTTTAAAATTTGGGCCCAAGTTAGAAGCAGAGCCTAAGGTGTAAATTATTGATAGTCCATATCTCGGAAACTATAAGAGATAATGCAATTTCGCAACCGGCAATGTAATTAGCATGCCGAATATCACTTGGAATGTGAATTGGGACGAAATCGCCAATAGATAAGACCATTTTACAATTTGGGCCCAAGTTAGAAGCAGAGCCTAAGGTGTAAATTATCGATAGTCCATATCTCGGAAACTATAAGAGATAATGCAATTTGGCAACCGGCAATGTAATTAGCATGCCGAATATTACTTGGAATGTGAATTGGAACGAAATCGCCAATAGATAAGACCATTTTACAATTTGGGCCCAAGTTAGAAGCAGAGCCTAAGATGTAAATAATCGATAGTCCATATCTCGGAAACTATAAGAGATAATGCAATTTGGCAACCGGCAATGTAATTAGCATGCCGAATATTACTTGGAATGTGAATTGGAACGAAATCGCCAATAGATAAGACCATTTTACAATTTGGGCCCAAGTTAGAAGCAGAGCCTAAGGTGTAAATTATCGATAGTCCATATCTCGGAAACTATAAGAGATAATGCAATTTGGCAACCGGCAATGTAATTAGCATGCCGAATATTACTTGGAATGTGAATTGGAACGAAATCGCCAATAGATAAGACGATTTTACAATTTGGGCCCAAGTTAGAAGCAGAGCCTAAGATGTAAATTATCGATAGTCCATATCTCGGAAACTATAAGAGATAATGCAATTTGGCAACCCGCAATGTAATTAGCATGCCGAATATTACTTGGAATGTGAATTGGAACGAAATCGCCAATAGATAAGACCATTTTACAATTTGGGCCCAAGTTAGAAGCAGAGCCTAAGGTGTAAATTATCGATAGTCCATATCTCGGAAACTATAAGAGATAATGCAATTTGGCAACCGGCAATGTAATTAGCATGCCGAATATTACTTGGAATGTGAATTGGAACGAAATCGCCAATAGATAAGACCATTTTACAATTTGGGCCCAAGTTAGAAGCAGAGCCTAAGGTGTAAATTATCGATAGTCCATATCTCGGAAACTATAAGAGATAATGCAATTTGGCAACCGGCAATGTAATTAGCATGCCGAATATTACTTGGAATGTGAATTGGAACGAAATCGCCAATAGATAAGACCATTTTACAATTTGGGCCCAAGTTAGAAGCAGAGCCTAAGGTGTAAATTATCGATAGTCCATATCTCGGAACTATAAGAGATAATGCAATTTGGCAAACGGCAATGTAATTAGCATGCCGAATATTACTTGGAATGTGAATTGGAACGAAATCGCCAATAGGTAAGACTATTTTACAATTTGGGCCCAAGTTAGAAGCAGAGCCTAAGGTGTAAATTATCGATAGTCCATATCTCGGAAACTATAAGAGATAATTCAATTTGGCAACCGGCAATGTAATTAGCATGCCGAATATTACTTGGAATGTGAATTGGAACGAAATCGCCAATAGATAAGACCATTTTACAATTTGGGCCCAAGTTAGAAGAAGAGCCTAAGGTGTAAATTATCGATAGTCCATATCTCGGAAACTATAAGAGATAATGCAATTTGGCAACCGGCAATGTAATTGGCATGCCGAATATTATTTGGAATGTGAATTGGAACGAAATCGCCAATAGATAAGACCATTTTACAATTTGGGCCCAAGTTAGAAGCAGAGCCTAAGGTGTAAATTATCGATAGTCCATATCTCGGAAACTATAAGAGATAATGCAATTTGGCAACCGGCAATGTAATTAGCATGCCGAATATTACTTGGAATGTGAATTGGAACGAAATCGCCAATAGATAAGACCATTTTACAATTTGGGCCCAATTTAGAAGCAGAGCCTAAGGTGTAAATTATCGATAGTCCATATCTCGGAAACTATAAGAGATAATGCAATTTGGCAACCGGCAATGTAATTAGCATGCCGAATATTAATTGGAATGTGAATTGGAACGAAATCGCCAATAGATAAGGCCATTTTACAATTTGGGCCCAAGTTAGAAGCAGAGCCTAAGGTGTAAATTATCGATAGTCCATATCTCGGATACTATAAGAGATAATGCAATTTGGCAACCGGCAATGTAATTAGCATGCCGAATATTACTTGGAATGTGAATTGGAACGAACTCGCCAATAGGTAAGACCATTTTACAATTTGGGCCCAAGTTAGAAGCAGAGCCTAAGGTGTAAATTATCGATAGTCCATATCTCGGAAACTATAAGAGATAATTCAATTTGGCAACCGGCAATGTAATTAGCATGCCGAATATTACTTGGAATGTGAATTGGAACGAAATCGCCAATAGATAAGACCATTTTACAATTTGGGCCCAAGTTAGAAGCAGAGCCTAAGGTGTAAATTATTGATAGTCCATATCTCGGAAACTATAAGAGATAATGCAATTTGGCAACCGGCAATGTAATTAGCATGCCGAATATTACTTGGAATGTGAATTGGAACGAAATCGCCAATAGAGAAGACCATTTTACAATTTGGGCCCAAGTTAGAAGCAGAGCCTAAGGTGTAAATTATCGATAGTCCATATCTCGGAAACTATAAGAGGTAATGCAATTTGGCAACCGGCAATGTAATTAGCATGCCGAATATTACTTGGAATGTGAATTGGAACGAAATCGCCAATAGATAAGACCATTTTACAATTTGGGCCCAAGTTAGAAGCAGAGCCTAAGGTGTAAATTATCGATAGTCCATATCTCGGAAACTATAAGAGATAATGCAATTTGGCAACCGGCAATGTAATTAGCATGCCGAATATTACTTGGAGTGTGAATTGGAACGAAATCGCCAATAGATAAGACCATTTTACAATTTGGGCCCAAGTTAGAAGCAGAGCCTAAGGTGTAAATTATCGATAGTCCATATCTCGGAAACTATAAGAGATAATGCAATTTGGCAACCGGCAATGTAATTAGCATGCCGAATATTACTTGGAATGTGAATTGGAACGAAATCGCCAATAGATAAGACCATTATACAATTTGGGCCCAAGTTAGAAGCAGAGCCTAAGGTGTAAATTATCGATAGTCCATATCTCGGAAACTATAAGAGATAATGCAATTTGGCAACCGGCAATGTAATTAGCATGCCGAATATTACTTGGAATTTGAATTGGAACGAAATCGCCAATAGATAAGACCATTTTACAATTTGGGCCCAAGTTAGAAGCAGAGCCTAAGGTGTAAATTATTGATAGTCCATATCTCGGAAACTATAAGAGATAATGCAATTTCGCAACCGGCAATGTAATTAGCATGCCGAATATTACTTGGAGTGTGAATTGGAACGAAATCGCCAATAGATAAGACCATTTTACAATTTGGGCCCAAGTTAGAAGCAGAGCCTAAGGTGTAAATTATCGATAGTCCATATCTCGGAAACTATAAGCGATAATGCAATTTGGCAACCGGCAATGTAATTAGCATGCCGAATATTACTTGGAATGTGAATTGGAACGAAATCGCCAATAGATAAGACCATTTTACAATTTTTGCCGAAGTTAGAAGCAGAGCCTAAGGTGTAAATTATCGATAGTCCCTATCTCGGAAAATATAAGAGATAATGCAATTTGGCAACCGGCAATGTAATTAGCATGCCGAATATTACTTGGAATGTGAATTGGAACGAAATCGCCAATAGATAAGACCATTTTACAATTTGGGCCCAAGTTAGAAGCAGAGCCTAAGGTGTAAATTATCGATAGTCCATATCTCGGAAACTATAAGAGATAATGCAATTTGGCAACCGGCAAAGTAATTAGCATGCCGAATATTACTTGGAATGTGAATTGGAACGAAATCGCCAATAGATAAGACCATTTTACAATTTGGGCCCAAGTTAGAAGCAGAGCCTAAGGTGTAAATTATCGATAGTCCATATCTCGGAAACTATAAGAGATAATGCAATTTGGCAACCGGCAATGTAATTAGCATGCCGAATATTACTTGGAATGTGAATTGGAACGAAATCGCCAATAGATAAGACCATTTTACAATTTGGGCCCAAGTTAGAAGCAGAGCCTAAGGTGTAAATTATGGATAGTCCATATCTCGGAAACTATAAGAGATAATGCAATTTCGCAACCGGCAATGTAATTAGCATGCCGAATATCACTTGGAATGTGAATTGGGACGAAATCGCCAATAGATAAGACCATTTTACAATTTGGGCCCAAGTTAGAAGCAGAGCCTAAGGTGTAAATTATCGATAGTCCATATCTCGGAAAGTATAAGAGATAATGCAATTTGGCAACCGGCAATGTAATTAGCATGCCGAATATTACTTGGAATGTGAATTGGAACGAAATCGCCAATAGATAAGACCATTTTACAATTTGGGCCCAAGTTAGAAGCAGAGCCTAAGATGTAAATTATCGATAGTCCATATCTCGGAAACTATAAGAGATAATGCAATTTGGCAACCGGCAATGTAATTAGCATGCCGAATATTACTTGGAATGTGAATTGGAACGAAATCGCCAATAGATAAGACCATTTTACAATTTGGGCCCAAGTTAGAAGCAGAGCCTAAGGTGTAAATTATCGATAGTCCATATCTCGGAAACTATAAGAGATAATTCAATTTGGCAACCGGCAATGTAATTAGCATGCCGGATATTACTTGGAATGTGAATTGGAACGAAATCGCCAATAGATAAGACCATTTTACAATTTGGGCCCAAGTTAGAAGCAGAGCCTAAGGTGTAAATTATCGATAGTCCATATCTCGGAAACTATAAGAGATAATGCAATTTGGCAACCGGCAATGTAATTAGCATGCCGAATATTACTTGGAATGTGAATTGGAACGAAATCGCCAATAGATAAGACCATTTTACAATTTGGGCCCAAGTTAGAAGCAGAGCCTAAGGTGTAAATTATCGATAGTCCATATCTCGGAAACTATAAGAGATAATGCAATTTGGCAACCGGCAATGTAATTAGCATGCCGAATATTACTTGGAATGTGAATTGGAACGGAATCGCCAATAGATAAGACCATTTTACAATTTGGGCCCAAGTTAGAAGCAGAGCCTAAGGTGTAAATTATCGATAGTCCATATCTCGGAAACTATAAGAGATAATGCAATTTGGCAACCGGCAATGTAATTAGCATGCCGAATATTAATTGGAATGTGAATTGGAACGAAATCGCCAATAGATAAGACCATTTTACAATTTGGGCCCAAGTTAGAAGCAGAGCCTAAGGTGTAAATTATCGATAGTCCATATCTCGGAAACTATAAGAGATAATTCAATTTGGCAACCGGCAATGTAATTAGCATGCCGAATATTACTTGGAATGTGAATTGGAACGAAATCGTCAATAGATAAGACCATTTTACAATTTGGGCCCAAGTTAGAAGCAGAGCCTAAGGTGTAAATTATCGATAGTCCATATCTCGGAAACTATAAGAGATAATGCAATTTGGCAACCGGCAATGTAATTAGCATGCCGAATATTACTTGGAATGTGAATTGGAACGAAATCGCCAATAGATAAGGCCATTTTACAATTTGGGCCCAAGTTAGAAGCAGAGCCTAAGGTGTAAATTATCGATAGTCCGTATCTCGGAAACTATAAGAGATAATGCAATTTGGCAACCGGCAATGTAATTAGCATGCCGAATATTACTTGGAAAGTGAATTGGAACGAAATCGCCAATAGATAAGACCATTTTACAATTTGGGCCCAAGTTAGAAGCAGAGCCTAAGGTGTAAATTATTGATAGTCCATATCTCGGAAACTATAAGAGATAATGCAATTTCGCAACCGGCAATGTAATTAGCATGCCGAATATCACTTGGAATGTGAATTGGGACGAAATCGCCAATAGATAAGACCATTTTACAATTTGGGCCCAAGTTAGAAGCAGAGCCTAAGGTGTAAATTATCGATAGTCCATATCTCGGAAACTATAAGAGATAATGCAATTTGGCAACCGGCAATGTAATTAGCATGCCGAATATTACTTGGAATGTGAATTGGAACGAAATCGCCAATAGATAAGACCATTTTACAATTTGGGCCCAAGTTAGAAGCAGAGCCTAAGGTGTAAATTATCGATAGTCCATATCTCGGAAACTATAAGAGATAATTCAATTTGGCAACCGGCAATGTAATTAGCATGCCGAATATTACTTGGAATGTGAATTGGAACGAAATCGCCAATAGATAAGACCATTTTACAATTTGGGCCCAAGTTAGAAGCAGAGCCTAAGGTGTAAATTATCGATAGTCCATATCTCGGAAACTATAAGAGATAATGCAATTTGGCAACCGGCAATGTAATTAGCATGCCGAATATTACTTGGAATGTGAATTGGAACGAAATCGCCAATAGATAAGACCATTTTACAATTTGGGCCCAAGTTAGAAGCAGAGCCTAAGGTGTAAATTATCGATAGTCCATATCTCGGAAACTATAAGAGATAATGCAATTTGGCAACCGGCAATGTAATTAGCATGCCGAATATTACTTGGAATGTGAATTGGAACGGAATCGCCAATAGATAAGACCATTTTACAATTTGGGCCCAAGTTAGAAGCAGAGCCTAAGGTGTAAATTATCGATAGTCCATATCTCGGAAACTATAAGAGATAATGCAATTTGGCAACCGGCAATGTAATTAGCATGCCGAATATTAATTGGAATGTGAATTGGAACGAAATCGCCAATAGATAAGACCATTTTACAATTTGGGCCCAAGTTAGAAGCAGAGCCTAAGGTGTAAATTATCGATAGTCCATATCTCGGAAACTATAAGAGATAATGCAATTTGGCAACCGGCAATGTAATTAGCATGCCGAATATTACTTGGAATGTGAATTGGAACGAAATCGCCAATAGGTAAGACCATTTTACAATTTGGGCCCAAGTTAGAAGCAGAGCCTAAGGTGTAAATTATCGATAGTCCATATCTCGGAAACTATAAGAGATAATGCAATTTGGCAACCGGCAATGTAATTAGCATGCCGAATATTACTTGGAATGTGAATTGGAACGAAATCGCCAATAGGTAAGACCATTTTACAATTTGGGCCCAAGTTAGAAGCAGAGCCTAAGGTGTAAATTATCGATAGTCCATATCTCGGAAACTATAAGAGATAATGCAATTTGGCAACCGGCAATGTAATTAGCATGCCGAATATTACTTGGAATGTGAATTGGAACGAAATCGCCAATAGATAAGACCATTTTACAATTTGGGCCCAATTTAGAAGCAGAGCCTAAGGTGTAAATTATCGATAGTCCATATCTCGGAAACTATAAGAGATAATGCAAGTTGGCAACCGGCAATGTAATTAGCATGCCGAATATTAATTGGAATGTGAATTGGAACGAAATCGCCAATAGATAAGGCCATTTTACAATTTGGGCCCAAGTTAGAAGCAGAGCCTAAGGTGTAAATTATCGATAGTCCATATCTCGGATACTATAAGAGATAATGCAATTTGGCAACCGGCAATGTAATTAGCATGCCGAATATTACTTGGAATGTGAATTGGAACGAAATCGCCAATAGGTAAGACCATTTTACAATTTGGGCCCAAGTTAGAAGCAGAGCCTAAGGTGTAAATTATCGATAGTCCATATCTCGGAAACTATAAGAGATAATTCAATTTGGCAACCGGCAATGTAATTAGCATGCCGAATATTACTTGGAATGTGAATTGGAACGAAATCGCCAATAGATAAGACCATTTTACAATTTGGGCCCAAGTTAGAAGCAGAGCCTAAGGTGTAAATTATTGATAGTCCATATCTCGGAAACTATAAGAGATAATGCAATTTGGCAACCGGCAATGTAATTAGCATGCCGAATATTACTTGGAATGTGAATTGGAACGAAATCGCCAATAGAGAAGACCATTTTACAATTTGGGCCCAAGTTAGAAGCAGAGCCTAAGGTGTAAATTATCGATAGTCCATATCTCGGAAACTATAAGAGGTAATGCAATTTGGCAACCGGCAATGTAATTAGCATGCCGAATATTACTTGGAATGTGAATTGGAACGAAATCGCCAATAGATAAGACCATTTTACAATTTGGGCCCAAGTTAGAAGCAGAGCCTAAGGTGTAAATTATCGATAGTCCATATCTCGGAAACTATAAGAGATAATGCAATTTGGCAACCGGCAATGTAATTAGCATGCCGAATATTACTTGGAGTGTGAATTGGAACGAAATCGCCAATAGATAAGACCATTTTACAATTTGGGCCCAAGTTAGAAGCAGAGCCTAAGGTGTAAATTATCGATAGTCCATATCTCGGAAACTATAAGAGATAATGCAATTTGGCAACCGGCAATGTAATTAGCATGCCGAATATTACTTGGAATGTGAATTGGAACGAAATCGCCAATAGATAAGACCATTATACAATTTGGGCCCAAGTTAGAAGCAGAGCCTAAGGTGTAAATTATCGATAGTCCATATCTCGGAAACTATAAGAGATAATGCAATTTGGCAACCGGCAATGTAATTAGCATGCCGAATATTACTTGGAATGTGAATTGGAACGAAATCGCCAATAGATAAGACCATTTTACAATTTGGGCCCAAGTTAGAAGCAGAGCCTAAGGTGTAAATTATTGATAGTCCATATCTCGGAAACTATAAGAGATAATGCAATTTCGCAACCGGCAATGTAATTAGCATGCCGAATATTACTTGGAGTGTGAATTGGAACGAAATCGCCAATAGATAAGACCATTTTACAATTTGGGCCCAAGTTAGAAGCAGAGCCTAAGGTGTAAATTATCGATAGTCCATATCTCGGAAACTATAAGCGATAATGCAATTTGGCAACCGGCAATGTAATTAGCATGCCGAATATTACTTGGAATGTGAATTGGAACGAAATCGCCAATAGATAAGACCATTTTACAATTTTTGCCGAAGTTAGAAGCAGAGCCTAAGGTGTAAATTATCGATAGTCCCTATCTCGGAAAATATAAGAGATAATGCAATTTGGCAACCGGCAATGTAATTAGCATGCCGAATATTACTTGGAATGTGAATTGGAACGAAATCGCCAATAGATAAGACCATTTTACAATTTGGGCCCAAGTTAGAAGCAGAGCCTAAGGTGTAAATTATCGATAGTCCATATCTCGGAAACTATAAGAGATAATGCAATTTGGCAACCGGCAAAGTAATTAGCATGCCGAATATTACTTGGAATGTGAATTGGAACGAAATCGCCAATAGATAAGACCATTTTACAATTTGGGCCCAAGTTAGAAGCAGAGCCTAAGGTGTAAATTATCGATAGTCCATATCTCGGAAACTATAAGAGATAATGCAATTTGGCAACCGGCAATGTAATTAGCATGCCGAATATTACTTGGAATGTGAATTGGAACGAAATCGCCAATAGATAAGACCATTTTACAATTTGGGCCCAAGTTAGAAGCAGAGCCTAAGGTGTAAATTATGGATAGTCCATATCTCGGAAACTATAAGAGATAATGCAATTTCGCAACCGGCAATGTAATTAGCATGCCGAATATCACTTGGAATGTGAATTGGGACGAAATCGCCAATAGATAAGACCATTTTACAATTTGGGCCCAAGTTAGAAGCAGAGCCTAAGGTGTAAATTATCGATAGTCCATATCTCGGAAAGTATAAGAGATAATGCAATTTGGCAACCGGCAATGTAATTAGCATGCCGAATATTACTTGGAATGTGAATTGGAACGAAATCGCCAATAGATAAGACCATTTTACAATTTGGGCCCAAGTTAGAAGCAGAGCCTAAGATGTAAATTATCGATAGTCCATATCTCGGAAACTATAAGAGATAATGCAATTTGGCAACCGGCAATGTAATTAGCATGCCGAATATTACTTGGAATGTGAATTGGAACGAAATCGCCAATAGATAAGACCATTTTACAATTTGGGCCCAAGTTAGAAGCAGAGCCTAAGGTGTAAATTATCGATAGTCCATATCTCGGAAACTATAAGAGATAATTCAATTTGGCAACCGGCAATGTAATTAGCATGCCGGATATTACTTGGAATGTGAATTGGAACGAAATCGCCAATAGATAAGACCATTTTACAATTTGGGCCCAAGTTAGAAGCAGAGCCTAAGGTGTAAATTATCGATAGTCCATATCTCGGAAACTATAAGAGATAATGCAATTTGGCAACCGGCAATGTAATTAGCATGCCGAATATTACTTGGAATGTGAATTGGAACGAAATCGCCAATAGATAAGACCATTTTACAATTTGGGCCCAAGTTAGAAGCAGAGCCTAAGGTGTAAATTATCGATAGTCCATATCTCGGAAACTATAAGAGATAATGCAATTTGGCAACCGGCAATGTAATTAGCATGCCGAATATTACTTGGAATGTGAATTGGAACGGAATCGCCAATAGATAAGACCATTTTACAATTTGGGCCCAAGTTAGAAGCAGAGCCTAAGGTGTAAATTATCGATAGTCCATATCTCGGAAACTATAAGAGATAATGCAATTTGGCAACCGGCAATGTAATTAGCATGCCGAATATTAATTGGAATGTGAATTGGAACGAAATCGCCAATAGATAAGACCATTTTACAATTTGGGCCCAAGTTAGAAGCAGAGCCTAAGGTGTAAATTATCGATAGTCCATATCTCGGAAACTATAAGAGATAATTCAATTTGGCAACCGGCAATGTAATTAGCATGCCGAATATTACTTGGAATGTGAATTGGAACGAAATCGTCAATAGATAAGACCATTTTACAATTTGGGCCCAAGTTAGAAGCAGAGCCTAAGGTGTAAATTATCGATAGTCCATATCTCGGAAACTATAAGAGATAATGCAATTTGGCAACCGGCAATGTAATTAGCATGCCGAATATTACTTGGAATGTGAATTGGAACGAAATCGCCAATAGATAAGGCCATTTTACAATTTGGGCCCAAGTTAGAAGCAGAGCCTAAGGTGTAAATTATCGATAGTCCGTATCTCGGAAACTATAAGAGATAATGCAATTTGGCAACCGGCAATGTAATTGGCATGCCGAATATTACTTGGAAAGTGAATTGGAACGAAATCGCCAATAGATAAGACCATTTTACAATTTGGGCCCAAGTTAGAAGCAGAGCCTAAGGTGTAAATTATTGATAGTCCATATCTCGGAAACTATAAGAGATAATGCAATTTCGCAACCGGCAATGTAATTAGCATGCCGAATATCACTTGGAATGTGAATTGGGACGAAATCGCCAATAGATAAGACCATTTTACAATTTGGGCCCAAGTTAGAAGCAGAGCCTAAGGTGTAAATTATCGATAGTCCATATCTCGGAAACTATAAGAGATAATGCAATTTGGCAACCGGCAATGTAATTAGCATGCCGAATATTACTTGGAATGTGAATTGGAACGAAATCGCCAATAGATAAGACCATTTTACAATTTGGGCCCAAGTTAGAAGCAGAGCCTAAGGTGTAAATTATCGATAGTCCATATCTCGGAAACTATAAGAGATAATTCAATTTGGCAACCGGCAATGTAATTAGCATGCCGAATATTACTTGGAATGTGAATTGGAACGAAATCGCCAATAGATAAGACCATTTTACAATTTGGGCCCAAGTTAGAAGCAGAGCCTAAGGTGTAAATTATCGATAGTCCATATCTCGGAAACTATAAGAGATAATGCAATTTGGCAACCGGCAATGTAATTAGCATGCCGAATATTACTTGGAATGTGAATTGGAACGAAATCGAAAATAGATAAGACCATTTTACAATTTGGGCCCAAGTTAGAAGCAGAGCCTAAGGTGTAAATTATCGATAGTCCATATCTCGGAAACTATAAGAGATAATGCAATTTGGCAACCGGCAATGTAATTAGCATGCCGAATATTACTTGGAATGTGAATTGGAACGGAATCGCCAATAGATAAGACCATTTTACAATTTGGGCCCAAGTTAGAAGCAGAGCCTAAGGTGTAAATTATCGATAGTCCATATCTCGGAAACTATAAGAGATAATGCAATTTGGCAACCGGCAATGTAATTAGCATGCCGAATATTAATTGGAATGTGAATTGGAACGAAATCGCCAATAGATAAGACCATTTTACAATTTGGGCCCAAGTTAGAAGCAGAGCCTAAGGTGTAAATTATCGATAGTCCATATCTCGGAAACTATAAGAGATAATGCAATTTGGCAACCGGCAATGTAATTAGCATGCCGAATATTACTTGGAATGTGAATTGGAACGAAATCGCCAATAGGTAAGACCATTTTACAATTTGGGCCCAAGTTAGAAGCAGAGCCTAAGGTGTAAATTATCGATAGTCCATATCTCGGAAACTATAAGAGATAATGCAATTTGGCAACCGGCAATGTAATTAGCATGCCGAATATTACTTGGAATGTGAATTGGAACGAAATCGCCAATAGGTAAGACCATTTTACAATTTGGGCCCAAGTTAGAAGCAGAGCCTAAGGTGTAAATTATCGATAGTCCATATCTCGGAAACTATAAGAGATAATGCAATTTGGCAACCGGCAATGTAATTAGCATGCCGAATATTACTTGGAATGTGAATTGGAACGAAATCGCCAATAGATAAGACCATTTTACAATTTGGGCCCAAGTTAGGAGCAGAGCCTAAGGTGTAAATTATCGATAGTCCATATCTCGGAAACTATAAGAGATAATGCAATTTGGCAACCGGCAATGTAATTAGCATGCCGAATATTAATTGGAATGTGAATTGGAACGAAATCGCCAATAGATAAGACCATTTTACAATTTGGGCCCAAGTTAGAAGTAGAGCCTATGGTGTAAATTATCGATAGTCCATATCTCGGAAACTATAAGAGATAATGCAATTTGGCAACCGGCAATGTAATTAGCATGCCGAATATTACTTGGAATGTGAATTGGAATGAAATCGCCAATAGGTAAGACCATTTTACAATTTGGGCCCAAGTTAGAAGCAGAGCCTAAGGTGTAAATTATCGATAGTCCATATCTCGGAAACTATAAGAGATAATGCAATTTGGCAACCGGCAATGTAATTAGCATGCCGAATATTACTTGGAATGTGAATTGGAACGAAATCGCCAATAGATAAGACCATTTTACAATTTGGGCCCAAGTTAGAAGCAGAGCCTAAGGTGTAAATTATCGATAGTCCATATCTCGGAAACTATAAGAGATAATGCAATTTGGCAACCGGCAATGTAATTAGCATGCCGAATATTACTTGGAATGTGAATTGGAACGAAATCGCCAATAGATAAGACCATTTTACAATTTGGGCCCAAGTTAGAAGCAGAGCCTAAGGTGTAAATTATCGATAGTCCATATCTCGGAAACTATAAGAGATAATGCAATTTGGCAACCGGCAATGTAATTAGCATGCCGAATATTACTTGGAATGTGAATTGGAACGAAATCGCCAATAGATAAGACCATTTTACAATTTGGGCCCAAGTTAGAAGCAGAGCCTAAGGTGTAAATTATCGATAGTCCATATCTCGGAAACTATAAGAGATAATGCAATTTGGCAACCGGCAATGTAATTAGCATGCCGAATATTACATGGAATGTGAATTGGAACGAAATCGCCAATAGATAAGACCATTTTACAATTTGCGCCCAAGTTAGAAGCAGAGCCTAAGGTGTAAATTATTGATAGTCCATATCTCGGAAACTATAAGAGATAATGCAATTTCGCAACCGGCAATGTAATTAGCATGCCGAATATTACTTGGAGTGTGAATTGGAACGAAATCGCCAATAGATAAGACCATTTTACAATTTAGGCCCAAGTTAGAAGCAGAGCCTAAGGTGTAAATTATCGATAGTCCATATCTCGGAAACTATAAGAGATAATGCAATTTGGCAACCGGCAATGTAATTAGCATGCCGAATATTACTTGGAATGTGAATTGGAACGAAATCGCCAATAGATAAGACCATTTTACAATTTGGGCCCAAGTTAGAAGCAGAGCTTAAGGTGTAAATTATCGATAGTCCATATCTCGGAAACTATAAGAGATAATGCAATTTGGCAACCGGCAATGTAATTAGCATGCCGAATATTACTTGGAATGTGAATTGGAACGAAATCGCCAATAGATAAGACCATTTTACAATTTGGGCCCAAGTTAGAAGCAGAGCCTAAGGTGTAAATTATCGATAGTCCATATCTCGGAAACTATAAGAGATAATGCAATTTGGCAACCGGCAATGTAATTAGCATGCCGAATATTACTTGGAATGTGAATTGGAACGAAATCGCCAATAGATAAGACCATTTTACAATTTGGGCCCAAGTTAGAAGCAGAGCCTAAGGTGTAAATTATTGATAGTCCATATCTCGGAAACTATAAGAGATAATGCAATTTCGCAACCGGCAATGTAATTAGCATGCCGAATATTACTTGGAGTGTGAATTGGAACGAAATCGCCAATAGATAAGACCATTTTACAATTTGCTCCCAAGTTAGAAGCAGAGCCTAAGGTGTAAATTATCGATAGTCCATATCTCGGAAACTATAAGAGATAATGCAATTTGGCAACCGGCAATGTAATTAGCATGCCGAATATTACTTGGAATGTGAATTGGAACGAAATCGCCAATAGATAAGACCATTTTACAATTTGGGCCCAAGTTAGAAGCAGAGCCTAAGGTGTAAATTATCGATAGTCCATATCTCGGAAACTATAAGAGATAATGCAATTTGGCAAACGGCAATGTAATTAGCATGCCGAATATTACTTGGAATGTGAATTGGAACGAAATCGCCAATAGATAAGGCCATTTTAAAATTTGGGCCCAAGTTAGAAGCAGAGCCTAAGGTGTAAATTATTGATAGTCCATATCTCGGAAACTATAAGAGATAATGCAATTTCGCAACCGGCAATGTAATTAGCATGCCGAATATCACTTGGAATGTGAATTGGGACGAAATCGCCAATAGATAAGACCATTTTACAATTTGGGCCCAAGTTAGAAGCAGAGCCTAAGGTGTAAATTATCGATAGTCCATATCTCGGAAACTATAAGAGATAATGCAATTTGGCAACCGGCAATGTAATTAGCATGCCGAATATTACTTGGAATGTGAATTGGAACGAAATCGCCAATAGATAAGACCATTTTACAATTTGGGCCCAAGTTAGAAGCAGAGCCTAAGATGTAAATAATCGATAGTCCATATCTCGGAAACTATAAGAGATAATGCAATTTGGCAACCGGCAATGTAATTAGCATGCCGAATATTACTTGGAATGTGAATTGGAACGAAATCGCCAATAGATAAGACCATTTTACAATTTGGGCCCAAGTTAGAAGCAGAGCCTAAGGTGTAAATTATCGATAGTCCATATCTCGGAAACTATAAGAGATAATGCAATTTGGCAACCGGCAATGTAATTAGCATGCCGAATATTACTTGGAATGTGAATTGGAACGAAATCGCCAATAGATAAGACCATTTTACAATTTGGGCCCAAGTTAGAAGCAGAGCCTAAGATGTAAATTATCGATAGTCCATATCTCGGAAACTATAAGAGATAATGCAATTTGGCAACCGGCAATGTAATTAGCATGCCGAATATTACTTGGAATGTGAATTGGAACGAAATCGCCAATAGATAAGACCATTTTACAATTTGGGCCCAAGTTAGAAGCAGAGCCTAAGATGTAAATAATCGATAGTCCATATCTCGGAAACTATAAGAGATAATGCAATTTGGCAACCGGCAATGTAATTAGCATGCCGAATATTACTTGGAATGTGAATTGGAACGAAATCGCCAATAGATAAGACGATTTTACAATTTGGGCCCAAGTTAGAAGCAGAGCCTAAGATGTAAATTATCGATAGTCCATATCTCGGAAACTATAAGAGATAATGCAATTTGGCAACCGGCAATGTAATTAGCATGCCGAATATTACTTGGAATGTGAATTGGAACGAAATCGCCAATAGATAAGACCATTTTACAATTTGGGCCCAAGTTAGAAGCAGAGCCTAAGGTGTAAATTATCGATAGTCCATATCTCGGAAACTATAAGAGATAATGCAATTTGGCAACCGGCAATGTAATTAGCATGCCGAATATTACTTGGAATGTGAATTGGAACGAAATCGCCAATAGATAAGACCATTTTACAATTTGGGCCCAAGTTAGAAGCAGAGCCTAAGGTGTAAATTATCGATAGTCCATATCTCGGAAACTATAAGAGATAATGCAATTTGGCAACCGGCAATGTAATTAGCATGCCGAATATTACTTGGAATGTGAATTGGAACGAAATCGCCAATAGATAAGACCATTTTACAATTTGGGCCCAAGTTAGAAGCAGAGCCTAAGGTGTAAATTATCGATAGTCCATATCTCGGAAACTATAAGAGATAATGCAATTTGGCAAACGGCAATGTAATTAGCATGCCGAATATTACTTGGAATGTGAATTGGAACGAAATCGCCAATAGGTAAGACCATTTTACAATTTGGGCCCAAGTTAGAAGCAGAGCCTAAGGTGTAAATTATCGATAGTCCATATCTCGGAAACTATAAGAGATAATTCAATTTGGCAACCGGCAATGTAATTAGCATGCCTAATATTACTTGGAATGTGAATTGGAACGAAATCGCCAATAGATAAGACCATTTTACAATTTGGGCCCAAGTTAGAAGAAGAGCCTAAGGTGTAAATTATCGATAGTCCATATCTCGGAAACTATAAGAGATAATGCAATTTGGCAACCGGCAATGTAATTGGCATGCCGAATATTACTTGGAATGTGAATTGGAACGAAATCGCCAATAGATAAGACCATTTTACAATTTGGGCCCAAGTTAGAAGCAGAGCCTAAGGTGTAAATTATCGATAGTCCATATCTCGGAAACTATAAGAGATAATGCAATTTGGCAACCGGCAATGTAATTAGCATGCCGAATATTACTTGGAATGTGAATTGGAACGAAATCGCCAATAGATAAGACCATTTTACAATTTGGGCCCAAGTTAGAAGCAGAGCCTAAGGTGTAAATTATCGATAGTCCATATCTCGGAAACTATAAGAGATAATGCAATTTGGCAACCGGCAATGTAATTAGCATGCCGAATATTAATTGGAATGTGAATTGGAACGAAATCGCCAATAGATAAGACCATTTTACAATTTGGGCCCAAGTTAGAAGCAGAGCCTAAGGTGTAAATTATCGATAGTCCATATCTCGGAAACTATAAGAGATAATGCAATTTGGCAACCGGCAATGTAATTAGCATGCCGAATATTACTTGGAATGTGAATTGGAACGAAATCGCCAATAGGTAAGACCATTTTACAATTTGGGCCCAAGTTAGAAGCAGAGCCTAAGGTGTAAATTATCGATAGTCCATATCTCGGAAACTATAAGAGATAATTCAATTTGGCAACCGGCAATGTAATTAGCATGCCGAATATTACTTGGAATGTGAATTGGAACGAAATCGCCAATAGATAAGACCATTTTACAATTTGGGCCCAAGTTAGAAGCAGAGCCTAAGGTGTAAATTATTGATAGTCCATATCTCGGAAACTATAAGAGATAATGCAATTTGGCAACCGGCAATGTAATTAGCATGCCGAATATTACTTGGAATGTGAATTGGAACGAAATCGCCAATAGAGAAGACCATTTTACAATTTGGGCCCAAGTTAGAAGCAGAGCCTAAGGTGTAAATTATCGATAGTCCATATCTCGGAAACTATAAGAGATAATGCAATTTGGCAACCGGCAATGTAATTAGCATGCCGAATATTACTTGGAATGTGAATTGGAACGAAATCGCCAATAGATAAGACCATTTTACAATTTGGGCCCAAGTTAGAAGCAGAGCCTAAGGTGTAAATTATCGATAGTCCATATCTCGGAAACTATAAGAGGTAATGCAATTTGGCAACCGGCAATGTAATTAGCATGCCGAATATTACTTGGAATGTGAATTGGAACGAAATCGCCAATAGAGAAGACCATTTTACAATTTGGGCCCAAGTTAGAAGCAGAGCCTAAGGTGTAAATTATCGATAGTCCATATCTCGGAAACTATAAGAGATAATGCAATTTGGCAACCGGCAATGTAATTAGCATGCCGAATATTACTTGGAGTGTGAATTGGAACGAAATCGCCAATAGATAAGACCATTTTACAATTTGGGCCCAAGTTAGAAGCAGAGCCTAAGGTGTAAATTATCGATAGTCCATATCTCGGAAACTATAAGAGATAATGCAATTTGGCAACCGGCAATGTAATTAGCATGCCGAATATTACTTGGAATGTGAATTGGAACGAAATCGCCAATAGATAAGACCATTTTACAATTTGGGCCCAAGTTAGAAGCAGAGCCTAAGGTGTAAATTATCGATAGTCCATATCTCGGAAACTATAAGAGATAATGCAATTTGGCAACCGGCAATGTAATTAGCATGCCGAATATTACTTGGAATGTGAATTGGAACGAAATCGCCAATAGATAAGACCATTTTACAATTTGGGCCCAAGTTAGAAGCAGAGCCTAAGGTGTAAATTATTGATAGTCCATATCTCGGAAACTATAAGAGATAATGCAATTTCGCAACCGGCAATGTAATTAGCATGCCGAATATTACTTGGAGTGTGAATTGGAACGAAATCGCCAATAGATAAGACCATTTTACAATTTGGGCCCAAGTTAGAAGCAGAGCCTAAGGTGTAAATTATCGATAGTCCATATCTCGGAAACTATAAGAGATAATGCAATTTGGCAACCGGCAATGTAATTAGCATGCCGAATATTACTTGGAATGTGAATTGGAACGAAATCGCCAATAGATAAGACCATTTTATAATTTTTGCCGAAGTTAGAAGCAGAGCCTAAGGTGTAAATTATCGATAGTCCCTATCTCGGAAAATATAAGAGATAATGCAATTTGGCAACCGGCAATGTAATTAGCATGCCGAATATTACTTGGAATGTGAATTGGAACGAAATCGCCAATAGATAAGACCATTTTACAATTTGGGCCCAAGTTAGAAGCAGAGCCTAAGGTGTAAATTATCGATAGTCCATATCTCGGAAACTATAAGAGATAATGCAATTTGGCAACCGGCAAAGTAATTAGCATGCCGAATATTACTTGGATTGTGAATTGGAACGAAATCGCCAATAGATAAGACCATTTTACAATTTGGGCCCAAGTTAGAAGCAGAGCCTAAGGTGTAAATTATCGATAGTCCATATCTCGGAAACTATAAGAGATAATGCAATTTGGCAACCGGCAATGTAATTAGCATGCCGAATATTACTTGGAATGTGAATTGGAACGAAATCGCCAATAGATAAGACCATTTTGCAATTTGGGCCCAAGTTAGAAGCAGAGCCTAAGGTGTAAATTATGGATAGTCCATATCTCGGAAACTATAAGAGATAATGCAATTTCGCAACCGGCAATGTAATTAGCATGCCGAATATCACTTGGAATGTGAATTGGGACGAAATCGCCAATAGATAAGACCATTTTACAATTTGGGCCCAAGTTAGAAGCAGAGCCTAAGGTGTAAATTATCGATAGTCCATATCTCGGAAAGTATAAGAGATAATGCAATTTGGCAACCGGCAATGTAATTAGCATGCCGAATATTACTTGGAATGTGAATTGGAACGAAATCGCCAATAGATAAGACCATTTTACAATTTGGGCCCAAGTTAGAAGCAGAGCCTAAGATGTAAATTATCGATAGTCCATATCTCGGAAACTATAAGAGATAATGCAATTTGGCAACCGGCAATGTAATTAGCATGCCGAATATTACTTGGAATGTGAATTGGAACGAAATCGCCAATAGATAAGACCATTTTACAATTTGGGCCCAAGTTAGAAGCAGAGCCTAAGGTGTAAATTATCGATAGTCCATATCTCGGAAACTATAAGAGATAATTCAATTTGGCAACCGGCAATGTAATTAGCATGCCGGATATTACTTGGAATGTGAATTGGAACGAAATCGCCAATAGATAAGACCATTTTACAATTTGGGCCCAAGTTAGAAGCAGAGCCTAAGGTGTAAATTATCGATAGTCCATATCTCGGAAACTATAAGAGATAATGCAATTTCGCAACCGGCAATGTAATTAGCATGCCGAATATTACTTGGAGTGTAAATTGGAACGAAATCGCCAATAGATAAGACCATTTTACAATTTGGGCCCAAGTTAGAAGCAGAGCCTAAGGTGTAAATTATCGATAGTCCATATCTCGGAAACTATAAGAGATAATGCAATTTGGCAACCGGCAATGTAATTAGCATGCCGAATATTACTTGGAGTGTGAATTGGAACGAAATCGCCAATAGATAAGACCATTTTACAATTTGGGCCCAAGTTAGAAGCAGAGCCTAAGGTGTAAATTATCGATAGTCCATATCTCGGAAACTATAAGAGATAATGCAATTTGGCAACCGGCAATGTAATTAGCATGCCGAATATTACTTGGAATGTGAATTGGAACGAAATCGCCAATAGATAAGACCATTTTACAATTTGGGCCCAAGTTAGAAGCAGAGCCTAAGGTGTAAATTATCGATACTCCATATCTCGGAAACTATAAGAGATAATGCAATTTGGCAACCGGCAATGTAATTAGCATGCCGAATATTACTTGGAATGTGAATTGGAACGAAATCGCCAATAGATAAGACCATTTTACAATTTGGGCCCAAGTTAGAAGCAGAGCCTAAGGTGTAAATTATCGATAGTCCATATCTCGGAAACTATAAGAGATAATGCAATTTGGCAACCGGCAATGTAATTAGCATGCCGAATATTACTTGGAATGTGAATTGGAACGAAATCGCCAATAGATAAGACCATTTTACAATTTGGGCCCAAGTTAGAAGCAGAGCCTAAGGTGTAAATTATCGATAGTCCATATCTCGGAAACTATAAGAGATAATGCAATTTGGCAACCGGCAATGTAATTAGCATGCCGAATATTACTTGGAATGTGAATTGGAACGAAATCGCCAATAGATAAGACCATTTTACAATTTGGGCCCAAGTTAGAAGCAGAGCCTAAGGTGTAAATTATTGATAGTCCATATCTCGGAAACTATAAGAGATAATGCAATTTCGCAACCGGCAATGTAATTAACATGCCGAATATTACTTGGAGTGTGAATTGGAACGAAATCGCCAATAGATAAGACCATTTTAAAATTTGGGCCCAAGTTAGAAGCAGAGCCTAAGGTGTAAATTATCGATAGTCCATATCTCGGAAACTATAAGAGATAATGCAATTTGGCAACCGGCAATGTAATTAGCATGCCGAATATTACTTGGAATGTGAATTGGAACGAAATCGCCAATAGATAAGACCATTTTACAATTTGGGCCCAAGTTAGAAGCAGAGCCTAAGTTGTAAATTATCGATAGTCCATATCTCGGAAACTATAAGAGATAATGCAATTTGGCAACCGGCAATGTAATTTGCATGCCGAATATTACTTGGAATGTGAATTGGAACGAAATCGCCAATAGATAAGGCCATTTTAAAATTTGGGCCCAAGTTAGAAGCAGAGCCTAAGGTGTAAATTATTGATAGTCCATATCTCGGAAACTATAAGAGATAATGCAATTTCGCAACCGGCAATGTAATTAGCATGCCGAATATCACTTGGAATGTGAATTGGGACGAAATCGCCAATAGATAAGACCATTTTACAATTTGGGCCCAAGTTAGAAGCAGAGCCTAAGGTGTAAATTATCGATAGTCCATATCTCGGAAACTATAAGAGATAATGCAATTTGGCAACCGGCAATGTAATTAGCATGCCGAATATTACTTGGAATGTGAATTGGAACGAAATCGCCAATAGATAAGACCATTTTACAATTTGGGCCCAAGTTAGAAGCAGAGCCTAAGGTGTAAATTATCGATAGTCCATATCTCGGAAACTATAAGAGATAATGCAATTTGGCAACCGGCAATGTAATTAGCATGCCGAATATTACTTGGAATGTGAATTGGAACGAAATCGCCAATAGATAAGACCATTTTACAATTTGGGCCCAAGTTAGAAGCAGAGCCTAAGGTGTAAATTATCGATAGTCCATATCTCGGAAACTATAAGAGATAATGCAATTTGGCAACCGGCAATGTAATTAGCATGCCGAATATTACTTGGAATGTGAATTGGAACGAAATCGCCAATAGATAAGACCATTTTACAATTTGGGCCCAAGTTAGAAGCAGAGCCTAAGGTGTAAATTATCGATAGTCCATATCTCGGAACTATAAGAGATAATGCAATTTGGCAAACGGCAATGTAATTAGCATGCCGAATAATACTTGGAATGTGAATTGGAACGAAATCGCCAATAGGTAAGACCATTTTACAATTTGGGCCCAAGTTAGAAGCAGAGCCTAAGGTGTAAATTATCGATAGTCCATATCTCGGAAACTATAAGAGATAATTCAATTTGGCAACCGGCAATGTAATTAGCATGCCGAATATTACTTGGAATGTGAATTGGAACGAAATCGCCAATAGATAAGACCATTTTACAATTTGGGCCCAAGTTAGAAGAAGAGCCTAAGGTGTAAATTATCGATAGTCCATATCTCGGAAACTATAAGAGATAATGCAATTTGGCAACCGGCAATGTAATTGGCATGCCGAATATTACTTGGAATGTGAATTGGAACGAAATCGCCAATAGATAAGACCATTTTACAATTTGGGCCCAAGTTAGAAGCAGAGCCTAAGGTGTAAATTATCGATAGTCCATATCTCGGAAACTATAAGAGATAATGCAATTTGGCAACCGGCAATGTAATTAGCATGCCGAATATTACTTGGAATGTGAATTGGAACGAAATCGCCAATAGATAAGACCATTTTACAATTTGGGCCCAAGTTAGAAGCCGAGCCTAAGGTGTAAATTATCGATAGTCCATATCTCGGAAACTATAAGAGATAATGCAATTTGGCAACCGGCAATGTAATTAGCATGCCGAATATTAATTGGAATGTGAATTGGAACGAAATCGCCAATAGATAAGACCATTTTACAATTTGGGCCCAAGGTAGAAGCAGAGCCTAAGGTGTAAATTATCGATAGTCCATATCTCGGAAACTATAAGAGATAATTCAATTTGGCAACCGGCAATGTAATTAGCATGCCGAATATTACTTGGAATGTGAATTGGAACGAAATCGCCAATAGGTAAGACCATTTTACAATTTGGGCCCAAGTTAGAAGCAGAGCCTAAGGTGTAAATTATCGATAGTCCATATCTCGGAAACTATAAGAGATAATTCAATTTGGCAACCGGCAATGTAATTAGCATGCCGAATATTACTTGGAATGTGAATTGGAACGAAATCGCCAATAGATAAGACCATTTTACAATTTGGGCCCAAGTTAGAAGCAGAGCCTAAGGTGTAAATTATTGATAGTCCATATCTCGGAAACTATAAGAGATAATGCAATTTGGCAACCGGCAATGTAATTAGCATGCCGAATATTACTTGGAATGTGAATTGGAACGAAATCGCCAATAGAGAAGACCATTTTACAATTTGGGCCCAAGTTAGAAGCAGAGCCTAAGGTGTAAATTATCGATAGTCCATATCTCGGAAACTATAAGAGATAATGCAATTTGGCAACCGGCAATGTAATTAGCATGCCGAATATTACTTGGAATGTGAATTGGAACGAAATCGCCAATAGATAAGACCATTTTACAATTTGGGCCCAAGTTAGAAGCAGAGCCTAAGGTGTAAATTATCGATAGTCCATATCTCGGAAACTATAAGAGGTAATGCAATTTGGCAACCGGCAATGTAATTAGCATGCCGAATATTACTTGGAATGTGAATTGGAACGAAATCGCCAATAGAGAAGACCATTTTACAATTTGGGCCCAAGTTAGAAGCAGAGCCTAAGGTGTAAATTATCGATAGTCCATATCTCGGAAACTATAAGAGATAATGCAATTTGGCAACCGGCAATGTAATTAGCATGCCGAGTATTACTTGGAGTGTGAATTGGAACGAAATCGCCAATAGATAAGACCATTTTACAATTTGGGCCCAAGTTAGAAGCAGAGCCTAAGGTGTAAATTATCGATAGTCCATATCTCGGAAACTATAAGAGATAATGCAATTTGGCAACCGGCAATGTAATTAGCATGCCGAATATTACTTGGAATGTGAATTGGAACGAAATCGCCAATAGATAAGACCATTTTACAATTTGGGCCCAAGTTAGAAGCAGAGCCTAAGGTGTAAATTATCGATAGTCCATATCTCGGAAACTATAAGAGATAATGCAATTTGGCAACCGGCAATGTAATTAGCATGCCGAATATTACTTGGAATGTGAATTGGAACGAAATCGCCAATAGATAAGACCATTTTACAATTTGGGCCCAAGTTAGAAGCAGAGCCTAAGGTGTAAATTATTGATAGTCCATATCTCGGAAACTATAAGAGATAATGCAATTTCGCAACCGGCAATGTAATTAGCATGCCGAATATTACTTGGAGTGTGAATTGGAACGAAATCGCCAATAGATAAGACCATTTTACAATTTGGGCCCAAGTTAGAAGCAGAGCCTAAGGTGTAAATTATCGATAGTCCATATCTCGGAAACTATAAGAGATAATGCAATTTGGCAACCGGCAATGTAATTAGCATGCCGAATATTACTTGGAATGTGAATTGGAATTAAATCGCCAATAGATAAGACCATTTTACAATTTTTGCCGAAGTTAGAAGCAGAGCCTAAGGTGTAAATTATCGATAGTCCCTATCTCGGAAAATATAAGAGATAATGCAATTTGGCAACCGGCAATGTAATTAGCATGCCGAATATTACTTGGAATGTGAATTGGAACGAAATCGCCAATAGATAAGACCATTTTACAATTTGGGCCCAAGTTAGAAGCAGAGCCTAAGGTGTAAATTATCGATAGTCCATATCTCGGAAACTATAAGAGATAATGCAATTTGGCAACCGGCAAAGTAATTAGCATGCCGAATATTACTTGGAATGTGAATTGGAACGAAATCGCCAATAGATAAGACCATTTTACAATTTGGGCCCAAATTAGAAGCAGAGCCTAAGGTGTAAATTATCGATAGTCCATATCTCGGAAACTATAAGAGATAATGCAATTTGGCAACCGGCAATGTAATTAGCATGCCGAATATTACTTGGAATGTGAATTGGAACGAAATCGCCAATAGATAAGACCATTTTACAATTTGGGCCCAAGTTAGAAGCAGAGCCTAAGGTGTAAATTATGGATAGTCCATATCTCGGGAACTATAAGAGATAATGCAATTTCGCAACCGGCAATGTAATTAGCATGCCGAATATCACTTGGAATGTGAATTGGGACGAAATCGCCAATAGATAAGACCATTTTACAATTTGGGCCCAAGTTAGAAGCAGAGCCTAAGGTGTAAATTATCGATAGTCCATATCTCGGAAACTATAAGAGATAATGCAATTTGGCAACCGGCAATGTAATTAGCATGCCGAATATTACTTGGAATGTGAATTGGAACGAAATCGCCAATAGATAAGACCATTTTACAATTTGGGCCCAAGTTAGAAGCAGAGCCTAAGGTGTAAATTATCGATAGTCCATATCTCGGAAACTATAAGAGATAATGCAATTTGGCAACCGGCAATGTAATTAGCATGCCGAATATTACTTGGAATGTGAATTGGAACGGAATCGCCAATAGATAAGACCATTTTACAATTTGGGCCCAAGTTAGAAGCAGAGCCTAAGGTGTAAATTATCGATAGTCCATATCTCGGAAACTATAAGAGATAATGCAATTTGGCAACCGGCAATGTAATTAGCATGCCGAATATTAATTGGAATGTGAATTGGAACGAAATCGCCAATAGATAAGACCATTTTACAATTTGGGCCCAAGTTAGAAGCAGAGCCTAAGGTGTAAATTATCGATAGTCCATATCTCGGAAACTATAAGAGATAATGCAATTTGGCAACCGGCAATGTAATTAGCATGCCGAATATTACTTGGAATGTGAATTGGAACGAAATCGTCAATAGATAAGACCATTTTACAATTTGGGCCCAAGTTAGAAGCAGAGCCTAAGGTGTAAATTATCGATAGTCCATATCTCGGAAACTATAAGAGATAATGCAATTTGGCAACCGGCAATGTAATTAGCATGCCGAATATTACTTGGAATGTGAATTGGAACGAAATCGCCAATAGATAAGGCCATTTTACAATTTGGGCCCAAGTTAGAAGCAGAGCCTAAGGTGTAAATTATCGATAGTCCGTATCTCGGAAACTATAAGAGATAATGCAATTTGGCAACCGGCAATGTAATTAGCATGCCGAATATTACTTGGAAAGTGAATTGGAACGAAATCGCCAATAGATAAGACCATTTTACAATTTGGGCCCAAGTTAGAAGCAGAGCCTAAGGTGTAAATTATTGATAGTCCATATCTCGGAAACTATAAGAGATAATGCAATTTCGCAACCGGCAATGTAATTAGCATGCCGAATATCACTTGGAATGTGAATTGGGACGAAATCGCCAATAGATAAGACCATTTTACAATTTGGGCCCAAGTTAGAAGCAGAGCCTAAGGTGTAAATTATCGATAGTCCATATCTCGGAAACTATAAGAGATAATGCAATTTGGCAACCGGCAATGTAATTAGCATGCCGAATATTACTTGGAATGTGAATTGTAACGAAATCGCCAATAGATAAGACCATTTTACAATTTGGGCCCAAGTTAGAAGCAGAGCCTAAGGTGTAAATTATCGATAGTCCATATCTCGGAAACTATAAGAGATAATGCAATTTGGCAAACGGCAATGTAATTAGCATTCCGAATATTACTTGGAATGTGAATTGGAACGAAATCGCCAATAGGTAAGACCATTTTACAATTTGGGCCCAAGTTAGAAGCAGAGCCTAAGGTGTAAATTATCGATAGTCCATATCTCGGAAACTATAAGAGATAATTCAATTTGGCAACCGGCAATGTAATTAGCATGCCGAATATTACTTGGAATGTGAATTGGAACGAAATCGCCAATAGATAAGACCATTTTACAATTTGGGCCCAAGTTAGAAGCAGAGCCTAAGGTGTAAATTATCGATAGTCCATATCTCGGAAACTATCAGAGATAATGCAATTTGGCAACCGGCAATGTAATTAGCATGCCGAATATTACTTGGAATGTGAATTGGAACGAAATCGCCAATAGATAAGACCATTTTACAATTTGGGCCCAAGTTAGAAGCAGAGCCTAAGGTGTAAATTATCGATAGTCCATATCTCGGAAACTATAAGAGATAATGCAATTTGGCAACCGGCAATGTAATTAGCATGCCGAATATTACTTGGAATGTGAATTGGAACGGAATCGCCAATAGATAAGACCATTTTACAATTTGGGCCCAAGTTAGAAGCAGAGCCTAAGGTGTAAATTATCGATAGTCCATATCTCGGAAACTATAAGAGATAATGCAATTTGGCAACCGGCAATGTAATTAGCATGCCGAATATTAATTGGAATGTGAATTGGAACGAAATCGCCAATAGATAAGACCATTTTACAATTTGGGCCCAAGTTAGAAGCAGAGCCTAAGGTGTAAATTATCGATAGTCCATATCTCGGAAACTATAAGAGATAATGCAATTTGGCAACCGGCAATGTAATTAGCATGCCGAATATTACTTGGAATGTGAATTGGAACGAAATCGCCAATAGGTAAGACCATTTTACAATTTGGGCCCAAGCTAGAAGCAGAGCCTAAGGTGTAAATTATCGATAGTCCATATCTCGGAAACTATAAGAGATAATTCAATTTGGCAACCGGCAATGTAATTAGCATGCCGAATATTACTTGGAATGTGAATTGGAACGAAATCGCCAATAGATAAGACCATTTTACAATTTGGGCCCAAGTTAGAAGCAGAGCCTAAGGTGTAAATTATTGATAGTCCATATCTCGGAAACTATAAGAGATAATGCAATTTGGCAACCGGCAATGTAATTAGCATGCCGAATATTACTTTTAATGTGAATTGGAACGAAATCGCCAATAGAGAAGACCATTTTACAATTTGGGCCCAAGTTAGAAGCAGAGCCTAAGGTGTAAATTATCGATAGTCCATATCTCGGAAACTATAAGAGATAATGCAATTTGGCAACCGGCAATGTAATTAGCATGCCGAATATTACTTGGAATGTGAATTGGAACGATATCGCCAATAGATAAGACCATTTTACAATTTGGGCCCAAGTTAGAAGCAGAGCCTAAGGTGTAAATTATCGATAGTCCATATCTCGGAAACTATAAGAGGTAATGCAATTTGGCAACCGGAAATGTAATTAGCATGCCGAATATTACTTGGAATGTGAATTGGAACGAAATCGCCAATAGAGAAGACCATTTTACAATTTGGGCCCAAGTTAGAAGCAGAGCCTAAGGTGTAAATTATCGATAGTCCATATCTCGGAAACTATAAGAGATAATGCAATTTGGCAACCGGCAATGTAATTAGCATGCCGAATATTACTTGGAATGTGAATTGGAACGAAATCGCCAATAGATAAGACCATTTTACAATTTGGGCCCAAGTTAGAAGCAGAGCCTAAGGTGTAAATTATCGATAGTCCATATCTCGGAAACTATAAGAGATAATGCAATTTGGCAACCGGCAATGTAATTAGCATGCCGAATATTACTTGGAATGTGAATTGGAACGAAATCGCCAATAGATAAGAATATTTTACAATTTGGGCCCAAGTTAGAAGCAGAGCCTAAGGTGTAAATTATCGATAGTCCATATCTCGGAAACTATAAGAGATAATGCAATTTGGCAACCGGCAATCTAATTAGCATGCCGAATATTACTTGGAATGTGAATTGGAACGAAATCGCCAATAGATAAGACCATTTTACAATTTGGGCCCAAGTTAGAAGCAGAGCCTAAGGTGTAAATTATCGATAGTCCATATCTCGGAAACTATAAGAGATAATGCAATTTGGCAACCGGCAATGTAATTAGCATGCCGAATATTACTTGGAATGTGAATTGGAACGAAATCGCCAATAGATAAGAATATTTTACAATTTGGGCCCAAGTTAGAAGCAGAGCCTAAGGTGTAAATTATCGATAGTCCATATCTCGGAAACTATAAGAGATAATGCAATTTGGCAACCGGAAATGTAATTAGCATGCCGAATATTACTTGGAATGTAAATTGGAACGAAATCGCCAATAGATAAGACCATTTTACAATTTGGGCCCAAGTTAGAAGCAGAGCCTAAGGTGTAAATTATTGATAGTCCATATCTCGGAAACTATAAGAGATAATGCAATTTCGCAACCGGCAATGTAATTAGCATGCCGAATATTACTTGGAGTGTGAATTGGAACGAAATCGCCAATAGATAAGACCATTTTACAATTTGGGCCCAAGTTAGAAGCAGAGCCTAAGGTGTAAATTATCGATAGTCCATATCTCGGAAACTATAAGAGATAATGCAATTTGGCAACCGGCAATGTAATTAGCATGCCGAATATTACTTGGAATGTGAATTGGAACGAAATCGCCAATAGATAAGACCATTTTACAATTTGGGCCCAAGTTAGAAGCAGAGCCTAAGGTGTAAATTATCGATAGTCCATATCTCGGAAACTATAAGAGATAATGCAATTTGGCAACCGGCAATGTAATTAGCATGCCGAATATTACTTGGAATGTGAATTGGAACGAAATCGCCAATAGATAAGACCATTTTACAATTTGGGCCCAAGTTAGAAGCAGAGCCTAAGGTGTAAATTATCGATAGTCCATATCTCGGAAACTATAAGAGATAATGCAATTTGGCAACCGGCAATGTAATTAGCATGCCGAATATTACTTGGAATGTGAATTGGAACGAAATCGCCAATAGATAAGACCATTTTACAATTTGGGCCCAAGTTAGAAGCAGAGCCTAAGGTGTAAATTATCGATAGTCCATATCTCGGAAACTATAAGAGATAATGCAATTTGGCAACCGGAAATGTAATTAGCATGCCGAATATTACTTGGAATGTGAATTGGAACGAAATCGCCAATAGAGAAGACCATTTTACAATTTGGGCCCAAGTTAGAAGCAGAGCCTAAGGTGTAAATTATCGATAGTCCATATCTCGGAAACTATAAGAGATAATGCAATTTGGCAACCGGCAATGTAATTAGCATGCCGAATATTACTTGGAATGTGAATTGGAACGAAATCGCCAATAGATAAGACCATTTTACAATTTGGGCCCAAGTTAGAAGCAGAGCCTAAGGTGTAAATTATCGATAGTCCATATCTCGGAAACTATAAGAGATAATGCAATTTGGCAACCGGCAATGTAATTAGCATGCCGAATATTACTTGGAATGTGAATTGGAACGAAATCGCTAATAGATAAGAATATTTTACAATTTGGGCCCAAGTTAGAAGCAGAGCCTAAGGTGTAAATTATCGATAGTCCATATCTCGGAAACTATAAGAGATAATGCAATTTGGCAACCGGCAATGTAATTAGCATGCCGAATATTACTTGGAATGTAAATTGGAACGAAATCGCCAATAGATAAGACCATTTTACAATTTGGGCCCAAGTTAGAAGCAGAGCCTAAGGTGTAAATTATTGATAGTCCATATCTCGGAAACTATAAGAGATAATGCAATTTCGCAACCGGCAATGTAATTAGCATGCCGAATATTACTTGGAGTGTGAATTGGAACGAAATCGCCAATAGATAAGACCATTTTACAATTTGGGCCCAAGTTAGAAGCAGAGCCTAAGGTGTAAATTATCGATAGTCCATATCTCGGAAACTATAAGAGATAATGCAATTTGGCAACCGGCAATGTAATTAGCATGCCGAATATTACTTGGAATGTGAATTGGAACGAAATCGCCAATAGATAAGACCATTTTACAATTTGGGCCCAAGTTAGAAGCAGAGCCTAAGGTGTAAATTATCGATAGTCCATATCTCGGAAACTATAAGAGATAATGCAATTTGGCAACCGGCAATGTAATTAGCATGCCGAATATTACTTGGAATGTGAATTGGAACGAAATCGCCAATAGATAAGAATATTTTACAATTTGGGCCCAAGTTAGAAGCAGAGCCTAAGGTGTAAATTATCGATAGTCCATATCTCGGAAACTATAAGAGATAATGCAATTTGGCAACCGGCAATGTAATTAGCATGCCGAATATTACTTGGAATGTAAATTGGAACGAAATCGCCAATAGATAAGACCATTTTACAATTTGGGCCCAAGTTAGAAGCAGAGCCTAAGGTGTAAATTATTGATAGTCCATATCTCGGAAACTATAAGAGATAATGCAATTTCGCAACCGGCAATGTAATTAGCATGCCGAATATTACTTGGAGTGTGAATTGGAACGAAATCGCCAATAGATAAGACCATTTTACAATTTGGGCCCAAGTTAGAAGCAGAGCCTAAGGTGTAAATTATCGATAGTCCATATCTCGGAAACTATAAGAGATAATGCAATTTGGCAACCGGCAATGTAATTAGCATGCCGAATATTACTTGGAATGTGAATTGGAACGAAATCGCCAATAGATAAGACCATTTTACAATTTGGGCCCAAGTTAGAAGCAGAGCCTAAGGTGTAAATTATCGATAGTCCATATCTCGGAAACTATAAGAGATAATGCAATTTGGCAACCGGCAATGTAATTAGCATGCCGAATATTACTTGGAATGTGAATTGGAACGAAATCGCCAATAGATAAGACCATTTTACAATTTGGGCCCAAGTTAGAAGCAGAGCCTAAGGTGTAAATTATCGATAGTCCATATCTCGGAAACTATAAGAGATAATGCAATTTGGCAACCGGCAATGTAATTAGCATGCCGAATATTACTTGGAATGTGAATTGGAACGAAATCGCCAATAGATAAGACCATTTTACAATTTGGGCCCAAGTTAGAAGCAGAGCCTAAGGTGTAAATTATCGATAGTCCATATCTCGGAAACTATAAGAGATAATGCAATTTGGCAACCGGCAATGTAATTAGCATGCCGAATATTACTTGGAATGTGAATTGGAACGAAATCGCCAATAGATAAGGCCATTTTACAATTTGGGCCCAAGTTAGAAGCAGAGCCTAAGGTGTAAATTATTGATAGTCCATATCTCGGAAACTATAAGAGATAATGCAATTTCGCAACCGGCAATGTAATTAGCATGCCGAATATCACTTGGAATGTGAATTGGGACGAAATCGCCAATAGATAAGACCATTTTACAATTTGGGCCCAAGTTAGAAGCAGAGCCTAAGGTGTAAATTATCGATAGTCCATATCTCGGAAACTATAAGAGATAATGCAATTTGGCAACCGGCAATGTAATTAGCATGCCGAATATTACTTGGAATGTGAATTGGAACGAAATCGCCAATAGATAAGACCATTTTACAATTTGGGCCCAAGTTAGAAGCAGAGCCTAAGGTGTAAATTATCGATAGTCCATATCTCGGAAACTATAAGAGATAATGCAATTTGGCAACCGGCAATGTAATTAGCATGCCGAATATTACTTGGAATGTGAATTGGAACGAAATCGCCAATAGATAAGACCATTTTACAATTTGGGCCCAAGTTAGAAGCAGAGCCTAAGGTGTAAATTATCGATAGTCCATATCTCGGAAACTATAAGAGATAATGCAATTTGGCAACCGGCAATGTAATTAGCATGCCGAATATTAATTGGAATGTGAATTGGAACGAAATCGCCAATAGATAAGACCATTTTACAATTTGGGCCCAAGTTAGAAGCAGAGCCTAAGGTGTAAATTATCGATAGTCCATATCTCGGAAACTATAAGAGATAATGCAATTTGGCAACCGGCAATGTAATTAGCATGCCGAATATTACTTGGAATGTGAATTGGAACGAAATCGCCAATAGGTAAGACCATTTTACAATTTGGGCCCAAGTTAGAAGCAGAGCCTAAGGTGTAAATTATCGATAGTCCATATCTCGGAAACTATAAGAGATAATTCAATTTGGCAACCGGCAATGTAATTAGCATGCCGAATATTACTTGGAATGTGAATTGGAACGAAATCGCCAATAGATAAGACCATTTTACAATTTGGGCCCAAGTTAGAAGCAGAGCCTAAGGTGTAAATTATTGATAGTCCATATCTCGGAAACTATAAGAGATAATGCAATTTGGCAACCGGCAATGTAATTAGCATGCCGAATATTACTTGGAATGTGAATTGGAACGAAATCGCCAATAGAGAAGACCATTTTACAATTTGGGCCCAAGTTAGAAGCAGAGCCTAAGGTGTAAATTATCGATAGTCCATATCTCGGAAACTATAAGAGATAATGCAATTTGGCAACCGGCAATGTAATTAGCATGCCGAATATTACTTGGAATGTGAATTGGAACGAAATCGCCAATAGATAAGACCATTTTACAATTTGGGCCCAAGTTAGAAGCAGAGCCTAAGGTGTAAATTATCGATAGTCCATATCTCGGAAACTATAAGAGGTAATGCAATTTGGCAACCGGCAATGTAATTAGCATGCCGAATATTACTTGGAATGTGAATTGGAACGAAATCGCCAATAGAGAAGACCATTTTACAATTTGGGCCCAAGTTAGAAGCAGAGCCTAAGGTGTAAATTATCGATAGTCCATATCTCGGAAACTATAAGAGATAATGCAATTTGGCAACCGGCAATGTAATTAGCATGCCGAATATTACTTGGAGTGTGAATTGGAACGAAATCGCCAATAGATAAGACCATTTTACAATTTGGGCCCAAGTTAGAAGCAGAGCCTAAGGTGTAAATTATCGATAGTCCATATCTCGGAAACTATAAGAGATAATGCAATTTGGCAACCGGCAATGTAATTAGCATGCCGAATATTACTTGGAATGTGAATTGGAACGAAATCGCCAATAGATAAGACCATTTTACAATTTGGGCCCAAGTTAGAAGCAGAGCCTAAGGTGTAAATTATCGATAGTCCATATCTCGGAAACTATAACAGATAATGCAATTTGGCAACCGGCAATGTAATTAGCATGCCGAATATTACTTGGAATGTGAATTGGAACGAAATCGCCAATAGATAAGACCATTTTACAATTTGGGCCCAAGTTAGAAGCAGAGCCTAAGGTGTAAATTATTGATAGTCCATATCTCGGAAACTATAAGAGATAATGCAATTTCGCAACCGGCAATGTAATTAGCATGCCGAATATTACTTGGAGTGTGAATTGGAACGAAATCGCCAATAGATAAGACCATTTTACAATTTGGGCCCAAGTTAGAAGCAGAGCCTAAGGTGTAAATTATCGATAGTCCATATCTCGGAAACTATAAGAGATAATGCAATTTGGCAACCGGCAATGTAATTAGCATGCCGAATATTACTTGGAATGTGAATTGGAACGAAATCGCCAATAGATAAGACCATTTTACAATTTTTGCCGAAGTTAGAAGCAGAGCCTAAGGTGTAAATTATCGATAGTCCCTATCTCGGAAAATATAAGAGATAATGCAATTTGGCAACCGGCAATGTAATTAGCATGCCGAATATTACTTGGAATGTGAATTGGAACGAAATCGCCAATAGATAAGACCATTTTACAATTTGGGCCCAAGTTAGAAGCAGAGCCTAAGGTGTAAATTATCGATAGTCCATATCTCGGAAACTATAAGAGATAATGCAATTTGGCAACCGGCAAAGTAATTAGCATGCCGAATATTACTTGGAATGTGAATTGGAACGAAATCGCCAATAGATAAGACCATTTTACAATTTGGGCCCAAGTTAGAAGCAGAGCCTAAGGTGTAAATTATCGATAGTCCATATCTCGGAAACTATAAGAGATAATGCAATTTGGCAACCGGCAATGTAATTAGCATGCCGAATATTACTTGGAATGTGAATTGGAACGAAATCGCCAATAGATAAGACCATTTTACAATTTGGGCCCAAGTTAGAAGCAGAGCCTAAGGTGTAAATTATGGATAGTCCATATCTCGGAAACTATAAGAGATAATGCAATTTCGCAACCGGCAATGTAATTAGCATGCCGAATATCACTTGGAATGTGAATTGGGACGAAATCGCCAATAGATAAGACCATTTTACAATTTGGGCCCAAGTTAGAAGCAGAGCCTAAGGTGTAAATTATCGATATTCCATATCTCGGAAAGTATAAGAGATAATGCAATTTGGCAACCGGCAATGTAATTAGCATGCCGAATATTACTTGGAATGTGAATTGGAACGAAATCGCCAATAGATAAGACCATTTTACAATTTGGGCCCAAGTTAGAAGCAGAGCCTAAGATGTAAATTATCGATAGTCCATATCTCGGAAACTATAAGAGATAATGCAATTTGGCAACCGGCAATGTAATTAGCATGCCGAATATTACTTGGAATGTGAATTGGAACGAAATCGCCAATAGATAAGACCATTTTACAATTTGGGCCCAAGTTAGAAGCAGAGCCTAAGGTGTAAATTATCGATAGTCCATATCTCGGAAACTATAAGAGATAATTCAATTTGGCAACCGGCAATGTAATTAGCATGCCGGATATTACTTGGAATGTGAATTGGAACGAAATCGCCAATAGATAAGACCATTTTACAATTTGGGCCCAAGTTAGAAGCAGAGCCTAAGGTGTAAATTATCGATAGTCCATATCTCGGAAACTATAAGAGATAATGCAATTTGGCAACCGGCAATGTAATTAGCATGCCGAATATTACTTGGAATGTGAATTGGAACGAAATCGCCAATAGATAAGACCATTTTACAATTTGGGCCCAAGTTAGAAGCAGAGCCTAAGGTGTAAATTATCGATAGTCCATATCTCGGAAACTATAAGAGATAATGCAATTTGGCAACCGGCAATGTAATTAGCATGCCGAATATTACTTGGAATGTGAATTGGAACGGAATCGCCAATAGATAAGACCATTTTACAATTTGGGCCCAAGTTAGAAGCAGAGCCTAAGGTGTAAATTATCGATAGTCCATATCTCGGAAACTATAAGAGATAATGCAATTTGGCAACCGGCAATGTAATTAGCATGCCGAATATTAATTGGAATGTGAATTGGAACGAAATCGTCAATAGATAAGACCATTTTACAATTTGGGCCCAAGTTAGAAGCAGAGCCTAAGGTGTAAATTATCGATAGTCCATATCTCGGAAACTATAAGAGATAATGCAATTTGGCAACCGGCAATGTAATTAGCATGCCGAATATTACTTGGAATGTGAATTGGAACGAAATCGCCAATAGATAAGGCCATTTTACAATTTGGGCCCAAGTTAGAAGCAGAGCCTAAGGTGTAAATTATCGATAGTCCGTATCTCGGAAACTATAAGAGATAATGCAATTTGGCAACCGGCAATGTAATTAGCATGCCGAATATTACTTGGAAAGTGAATTGGAACGAAATCGCCAATAGATAAGACCATTTTACAATTTGGGCCCAAGTTAGAAGCAGAGCCTAAGGTGTAAATTATTGATAGTCCATATCTCGGAAACTATAAGAGATAATGCAATTTCGCAACCGGCAATGTAATTAGCATGCCGAATATCACTTGGAATGTGAATTGGGACGAAATCGCCAATAGATAAGACCATTTTACAATTTGGGCCCAAGTTAGAAGCAGAGCCTAAGGTGTAAATTATCGATAGTCCATATCTCGGAAACTATAAGAGATAATGCAATTTGGCAACCGGCAATGTAATTAGCATGCCGAATATTACTTGGAATGTGAATTGGAACGAAATCGCCAATAGATAAGACCATTTTACAATTTGGGCCCAAGTTAGAAGCAGAGCCTAAGGTGTAAATTATCGATAGTCCATATCTCGGAAACTATAAGAGATAATGCAATTTGGCAACCGGCAATGTAATTAGCATGCCGAATATTACTTGGAATGTGAATTGGAACGAAATCGCCAATAGGTAAGACCATTTTACAATTTGGGCCCAAGTTAGAAGCAGAGCCTAAGGTGTAAATTATCGATAGTCCATATCTCGGAAACTATAAGAGATAATGCAATTTGGCAACCGCCAATGTAATTAGCATGCCGAATATTACTTGGAATGTGAATTGGAACGAAATCGCCAATAGGTAAGACCATTTTACAATTTGGGCCCAAGTTAGAAGCAGAGCCTAAGGTGTAAATTATCGATAGTCCATATCTCGGAAACTATAAGAGATAATTCAATTTGGCAACCGGCAATGTAATTAGCATGCCGAATATTACTTGGAATGTGAATTGGAACGAAATCGCCAATAGATAAGACCATTTTACAATTTGGGCCCAAGTTAGAAGCAGAGCCTAAGGTGTAAATTATTGATAGTCCATATCTCGGAAACTATAAGAGATAATGCAATTTGGCAACCGGCAATGTAATTAGCATGCCGAATATTACTTTTAATGTGAATTGGAACGAAATCGCCAATAGAGAAGACCATTTTACAATTTGGGCCCAAGTTAGAAGCAGAGCCTAAGGTGTAAATTATCGATAGTCCATATCTCGGAAACTATAAGAGATAATGCAATTTGGCAACCGGCAATGTAATTAGCATGCCGAATATTACTTGGAATGTGAATTGGAACGAAATCGCCAATAGAGAAGACCATTTTACAATTTGGGCCCAAGTTAGAAGCAGAGCCTAAGGTGTAAATTATCGATAGTCCATATCTCGGAAACTATAAGAGATAATGCAATTTGGCAACCGGCAATGTAATTAGCATGCCGAATATTACTTGGAATGTGAATTGGAACGAAATCGCCAATAGATAAGACCATTTTACAATTTGGGCCCAAGTTAGAAGCAGAGCCTAAGGTGTAAATTATCGATAGTCCATATCTCGGAAACTATAAGAGATAATGCAATTTGGCAACCGGCAATGTAATTAGCATGCCGAATATTACTTGGAATGTAAATTGGAACGAAATCGCCAATAGATAAGACCATTTTACAATTTGGGCCCAAGTTAGAAGCAGAGCCTAAGGTGTAAATTATTGATAGTCCATATCTCGGAAACTATAAGAGATAATGCAATTTCGCAACCGGCAATGTAATTAGCATGCCGAATATTACTTGGAGTGTGAATTGGAACGAAATCGCCAATAGATAAGACCATTTTACAATTTGGGCCCAAGTTAGAAGCAGAGCCTAAGGTGTAAATTATCGATAGTCCATATCTCGGAAACTATAAGAGATAATACAATTTGGCAACCGGCAATGTAATTAGCATGCCGAATATTACTTGGAATGTGAATTGGAACGAAATCGCCAATAGATAAGACCATTTTACAATTTGGGCCCAAGTTAGAAGCAGAGCCTAAGGTGTAAATTATCGATAGTCCATATCTCGGAAACTATAAGAGATAATGCAATTTGGCAACCGGCAATGTAATTAGCATGCCGAATATTACTTGGAATGTGAATTGGAACGAAATCGCCAATAGATAAGACCATTTTACAATTTGGGCCCAAGTTAGAAGCAGAGCCTAAGGTGTAAATTATCGATAGTCCATATCTCGGAATCTATAAGAGATAATGCAATTTGGCAACCGGCAATGTAATTAGCATGCCGAATATTACTTGGAATGTGAATTGGAACGAAATCGCCAATAGATAAGACCATTTTACAATTTGGGCCCAAGTTAGAAGCAGAGCCTAAGGTGTAAATTATCGATAGTCCATATCTCGGAAACTATAAGAGATAATGCAATTTGGCAACCGGCAATGTAATTAGCATGCCGAATATTACTTGGAATGTGAATTGGAACGAAATCGCCAATAGATAAGACCATTTTACAATTTGGGCCCAAGTTAGAAGCAGAGCCTAAGGTGTAAATTATTGATAGTCCATATCTCGGAAACTATAAGAGATAATGCAATTTCGCAACCGGCAATGTAATTAGCATGCCGAATATCACTTGGAATGTGAATTGGGACGAAATCGCCAATAGATAAAACCATTTTACAATTTGGGCCCAAGTTAGAAGCAGAGCCTAAGGTGTAAATTATCGATAGTCCATATCTCGGAAACTATAAGAGATAATGCAATTTGGCAACCGGCAATGTAATTAGCATGCCGAATATTACTTGGAATGTGAATTGGAACGAAATCGCCAATAGATAAGACCATTTTACAATTTGGGCCCAAGTTAGAAGCAGAGCCTAAGGTGTAAATTATCGATAGTCCATATCTCGGAAACTATAAGAGATAATGCAATTTGGCAACCGGCAATGTAATTAGCATGCCGAATATTACTTGGAATGTGAATTGGAACGAAATCGCCAATAGATAAGACCATTTTACAATTTGGGCCCAAGTTAGAAGCAGAGCCTAAGGTGTAAATTATCGATAGTCCATATCTCGGAAACTATAAGAGATAATGCAATTTGGCAACCGGCAATGTAATTAGCATGCCGAATATTACTTGGAATGTGAATTGGAACGAAATCGCCAATAGATAAGACCATTTTACAATTTGGGCCCAAGTTAGAAGCAGAGCCTAAGGTGTAAATTATCGATAGTCCATATCTCGGAAACTATAAGAGATAATGCAATTTGGCAACCGGCAATGTAATTAGCATGCCGAATATTACTTGGAATGTGAATTGGAACGAAATCGCCAATAGATAAGACCATTTTACAATTTGGGCCCAAGTTAGAAGCAGAGCCTAAGGTGTAAATTATCGATAGTCCATATCTCGGAAACTATAAGAGATAATGCAATTTGGCAACCGGCAATGTAATTAGCATGCCGAATATTACTTGGAATGTGAATTGGAACGAAATCGCCAATAGATAAGACCATTTTACAATTTGGGCCCAAGTTAGAAGCAGAGCCTAAGGTGTAAATTATCGATAGTCCATATCTCGGAAACTATAAGAGATAATGCAATTTGGCAACCGGCAATGTTATTAGCATGCCGAATATTACTTGGAATGTGAATTGGAACGAAATCGCCAATAGATAAGACCATTTTACAATTTGGGCCCAAGTTAGAAGCAGAGCCTAAGGTGTAAATTATCGATACTCCATATCTCGGAAACTATAAGAGATAATGCAATTTGGCAACCGGCAATGTAATTAGCATGCCGAATATTAATTGGAATGTGAATTGGAACGAAATCGCCAATAGATAAGACCATTTTACAATTTGGGCCCAAGTTAGAAGTAGAGCCTATGGTGTAAATTATCGATAGTCCATATCTCGGAAACTATAAGAGATAATGCAATTTGGCAACCGGCAATGTAATTAGCATGCCGAATATTACTTGGAATGTGAATTGGAACGAAATCGCCAATAGGTAAGACCATTTTACAATTTGGGCCCAAGTTAGAAGCAGAGCCTAAGGTGTAAATTATCGATAGTCCATATCTCGGAAACTATAAGAGATAATGCAATTTGGCAACCGGCAATGTAATTAGCATGCCGAATATTACTTGGAATGTGAATTGGAACGAAATCGCCAATAGATAAGACCATTTTACAATTTGGGCCCAAGTTAGAAGCAGAGCCTAAGGTGTAAATTATCGATAGTCCATATCTCGGAAACTATAAGAGATAATGCAATTTGGCAACCGGCAATGTAATTAGCATGCCGAATATTACTTGGAATGTGAATTGGAACGAAATCGCCAATAGATAAGACCATTTTACAATTTGGGCCCAAGTTAGAAGCAGAGCCTAAGGTGTAAATAATCGATAGTCCATATCTCGGAAACTATAAGAGATAATGCAATTTGGCAACCGGCAATGTAATTAGCATGCCGAATATTACTTGGAATGTGAATTGGAACGAAATCGCCAATAGATAAGACCATTTTACAATTTGGGCCCAAGTTAGAAGCAGAGCCTAAGGTGTAAATTATCGATAGTCCATATCTCGGAAACTATAAGAGATAATGCAATTTGGCAACCGGCAATGTAATTAGCATGCCGAATATTACTTGGAATGTGAATTGGAACGAAATCGCCAATAGATAAGACCATTTTACAATTTGCGCCCAAGTTAGAAGCAGAGCCTAAGGTGTAAATTATTGATAGTCCATATCTCGGAAACTATAAGAGATAATGCAATTTCGCAACCGGTAATGTAATTAGCATGCCGAATATTACTTGGAGTGTGAATTGGAACGAAATCGCCAATAGATAAGACCATTTTACAATTTGGGCCCAAGTTAGAAGCAGAGCCTAAGGTGTAAATTATCGATAGTCCATATCTCGGAAACTATAAGAGATAATGCAATTTGGCAACCGGCAATGTAATTAGCATGCCGAATATTACTTGGAATGTGAATTGGAACGAAATCGCCAATAGATAAGACCATTTTACAATTTGGGCCCAAGTTAGAAGCAGAGCCTAAGGTGTAAATTATCGATACTCCATATCTCGGAAACTATAAGAGATAATGCAATTTGGCAACCGGCAATGTAATTAGCATGCCGAATATTACTTGGAATGTGAATTGGAACGAAATCGCCAATAGATAAGACCATTTTACAATTTGGGCCCAAGTTAGAAGCAGAGCCTAAGGTGTAAATTATCGATAGTCCATATCTCGGAAACTATAAGAGATAATGCAATTTGGCAACCGGCAATGTAATTAGCATGCCGAATATTACTTGGAATGTGAATTGGAACGAAATCGCCAATAGATAAGACCATTTTACAATTTGGGCCCAAGTTAGAAGCAGAGCCTAAGGTGTAAATTATCGATAGTCCATATCTCGGAAACTATAAGAGATAATGCAATTTGGCAACCGGCAATGTAATTAGCATGCCGAATATTACTTGGAATGTGAATTGGAACGAAATCGCCAATAGATAAGGCCATTTTAAAATTTGGGCCCAAGTTAGAAGCAGAGCCTAAGGTGTAAATTATTGATAGTCCATATCTCGGAAACTATAAGAGATAATGCAATTTCGCAACCGGCAATGTAATTAGCATGCCGAATATCACTTGGAATGTGAATTGGGACGAAATCGCCAATAGATAAGACCATTTTACAATTTGGGCCCAAGTTAGAAGCAGAGCCTAAGGTGTAAATTATCGATAGTCCATATCTCGGAAACTATAAGAGATAATGCAATTTGGCAACCGGCAATGTAATTAGCATGCCGAATATTACTTGGAATGTGAATTGGAACGAAATCGCCAATAGATAAGACCATTTTTCAATTTGGGCCCAAGTTAAAAGCAGAGCCTAAGATGTAAATAATCGATAGTCCATATCTCGGAAACTATAAGAGATAATGCAATTTGGCAACCGGCAATGTAATTAGCATGCCGAATATTACTTGGAATGTGAATCGGAACGAAATCGCCAATAGATAAGACCATTTTACAATTTGGGCCCAAGTTAGAAGCAGAGCCTAAGGTGTAAATTATCGATAGTCCATATCTCGGAAACTATAAGAGATAATGCAATTTGGCAACCGGCAATGTAATTAGCATGCCGAATATTACTTGGAATGTGAATTGGAACGAAATCGCCAATAGATAAGGCCATTTTAAAATTTGGGCCCAAGTTAGAAGCAGAGCCTAAGGTGTAAATTATTGATAGTCCATATCTCGGAAACTATAAGAGATAATGCAATTTCGCAACCGGCAATGTAATTAGCATGCCGAATATCACTTGGAATGTGAATTGGGACGAAATCGCCAATAGATAAGACCATTTTACAATTTGGGCCCAAGTTAGAAGCAGAGCCTAAGGTGTAAATTATCGATAGTCCATATCTCGGAAACTATAAGAGATAATGCAATTTGGCAACCGGCAATGTAATTAGCATGCCGAATATTACTTGGAATGTGAATTGGAACGAAATCGCCAATAGATAAGACCATTTTACAATTTGGGCCCAAGTTAAAAGCAGAGCCTAAGATGTAAATAATCGATAGTCCATATCTCGGAAACTATAAGAGATAATGCAATTTGGCAACCGGCAATGTAATTAGCATGCCGAATATTACTTGGAATGTGAATTGGAACGAAATCGCCAATAGATAAGACCATTTTACAATTTGGGCCCAAGTTAGAAGCAGAGCCTAAGGTGTAAATTATCGATAGTCCATATCTCGGAAACTATAAGAGATAATGCAATTTGGCAACCGGCAATGTAATTAGCATGCCGAATATTACTTGGAATGTGAATTGGAACGAAATCGCCAATAGATAAGACCATTTTACAATTTGGGCCCAAGTTAGAAGCAGAGCCTAAGGTGTAAATTATCGATAGTCCATATCTCGGAAACTATAAGAGATAATGCAATTTGGCAACCGGCAATGTAATTAGCATGCCGAATATTACTTGGAATGTGAATTGGAACGAAATCGCCAATAGATAAGACCATTTTACAATTTGGGCCCAAGTTAGAAGCAGAGCCTAAGGTGTAAATTATCGATAGTCCATATCTCGGAAACTATAAGAGATAATGCAATTTGGCAACCGGCAATGTAATTAGCATGCCGAATATTACTTGGAATGTGAATTGGAACGAAATCGCCAATAGATAAGACCATTTTACAATTTGGGCCCAAGTTAGAAGCAGAGCCTAAGGTGTAAATTATCGATAGTCCATATCTCGGAAACTATAAGAGATAATGCAATTTGGCAAACGGCAATGTAATTAGCATGCCGAATATTACTTGGAATGTGAATTGGAACGAAATCGCTAATAGGTAAGACCATTTTACAATTTGGGCCCAAGTTAGAAGCAGAGCCTAAGGTGTAAATTATCGATAGTCCATATCTCGGAAACTATAAGAGATAATTCAATTTGGCAACCGGCAATGTAATTAGCATGCCGAATATTACTTGGAATGTGAATTGGAACGAAATCGCCAATAGATAAGACCATTTTACAATTTGGGCCCAAGTTAGAAGAAGAGCCTAAGGTGTAAATTATCGATAGTCCATATCTCGGAAACTATAAGAGATAATGCAATTTGGCAACCGGCAATGTAATTGGCATGCCGAATATTACTTGGAATGTGAATTGGAACGAAATCGCCAATAGATAAGACCATTTTACAATTTGGGCCCAAGTTAGAAGCAGAGCCTAAGGTGTAAATTATCGATAGTCCATATCTCGGAAACTATAAGAGATAATGCAATTTGGCAACCGGCAATGTAATTAGCATGCCGAATATTAATTGGAATGTGAATTGGAACGAAATCGCCAATAGATAAGACCATTTTACAATTTGGGCCCAAGTTAGAAGCAGAGCCTAAGGTGTAAATTATCGATAGTCCATATCTCGGAAACTATAAGAGATAATGCAATTTGGCAACCGGCAATGTAATTAGCATGCCGAATATTACTTGGAATGTGAATTGGAACGAAATCGCCAATAGGTAAGACCATTTTACAATTTGGGCCCAAGTTAGAAGCAGAGCCTAAGGTGTAAATTATCGATAGTCCATATCTCGGAAACTATAAGAGATAATTCAATTTGGCAACCGGCAATGTAATTAGCATGCCGAATATTACTTGGAATGTGAATTGGAACGAAATCGCCAATAGATAAGACCATTTTACAATTTGGGCCCAAGTTAGAAGCAGAGCCTAAGGTGTAAATTATTGATAGTCCATATCTCGGAAACTATAAGAGATAATGCAATTTGGCAACCGGCAATGTAATTAGCATGCCGAATATTACTTGGAATGTGAATTGGAACGAAATCGCCAATAGAGAAGACCATTTTACAATTTGGGCCCAAGTTAGAAGCAGAGCCTAAGGTGTAAATTATCGATAGTCCATATCTCGGAAACTATAAGAGATAATGCAATTTGGCAACCGGCAATGTAATTAGCATGCCGAATATTACTTGGAATGTGAATTGGAACGAAATCGCCAATAGATAAGACCATTTTACAATTTGGGCCCAAGTTAGAAGCAGAGCCTAAGGTGTAAATTATCGATAGTCCATATCTCGGAAACTATAAGAGGTAATGCAATTTGGCAACCGGCAATGTAATTAGCATGCCGAATATTACTTGGAATGTGAATTGGAACGAAATCGCCAATAGAGAAGACCATTTTACAATTTGGTCCCAAGTTAGAAGCAGAGCCTAAGGTGTAAATTATCGATAGTCCATATCTCGGAAACTATAAGAGATAATGCAATTTGGCAACCGGCAATGTAATTAGCATGCCGAATATTACTTGGAATGTGAATTGGAACGAAATCGCCAATAGATAAGACCATTTTACAATTTGGGCCCAAGTTAGAAGCAGAGCCTAAGATGTAAATTATCGATAGTCCATATCTCGGAAACTATAAGAGATAATGCAATTTGGCAACCGGAAATGTAATTAGCATGCCGAATATTACTTGGAATGTGAATTGGAACGAAATCGCCAATAGATAAGACCATTTTACAATTTGGGCTCAAGTTAGAAGCAGAGCCTAAGGTGTAAATTATCGATAGTCCATATCTCGGAAACTATAAGAGATAATGCAATTTGGCAACCGGCAATGTAATTAGCATGCCGAATATTACTTGGAATGTGAATTGGAACGTAATCGCCAATAGATAAGACCATTTTACAATTTGGGCCCAAGTTAGAAGCAGAGCCTAAGGTGTAAATTATCGATAGTCCATATCTCGGAAACTATAAGAGATAATTCAATTTGGCAACCGGCAATGTAATTAGCATGCCGGATATTACTTGGAATGTGAATTGGAACGAAATCGCCAATAGATAAGACCATTTTACAATTTGGGCCCAAGTTAGAAGCAGAGCCTAAGGTGTAAATTATCGATAGTCCATATCTCGGAAACTATAAGAGATAATGCAATTTGGCAACCGGCAATGTAATTAGCATGCCGAATATTACTTGGAATGTGAATTGGAACGAAATCGCCAATAGATAAGACCATTTTACAATTTGGGCCCAAGTTAGAAGCAGAGCCTAAGATGTAAATTATCGATAGTCCATATCTCGGAAACTATAAGAGATAATGCAATTTGGCAACCGGAAATGTAATTAGCATGCCGAATATTACTTGGAATGTGAATTGGAACGAAATCGCCAATAGATAAGACCATTTTACAATTTGGGCCCAAGTTAGAAGCAGAGCCTAAGGTGTAAATTATCGATAGTCCATATCTCGGAAACTATAAGAGATAATGCAATTTGGCAACCGGCAATGTAATTAGCATGCCGAATATTACTTGGAATGTGAATTGGAACGTAATCGCCAATAGATAAGACCATTTTACAATTTGGGCCCAAGTTAGAAGCAGAGCCTAAGGTGTAAATTATCGATAGTCCATATCTCGGAAACTATAAGAGATAATTCAATTTGGCAACCGGCAATGTAATTAGCATGCCGAATATTACTTGGAATGTGAATTGGAACGAAATCGCCAATAGATAAGACCATTTTACAATTTGGGCCCAAGTTAGAAGCAGAGCCTAAGGTGTAAATTATCGATATTCCATATCTCGGAAACTATAAGAGATAATGCAATTTGGCAACCGGCAATGTAATTAGCATGCCGAATATTACTTGGAATGTGAATTGGAACGAAATCGCCAATAGATAAAACGATTTTACAATTTGGGCCCAAGTTAGAAGCAGAGCCTAAGATGTAAATTATCGATAGTCCATATCTCGGAAACTATAAGAGATAATGCAATTTGGCAACCGGCAATGTAATTAGCATGCCGAATATTACTTGGAATGTGAATTGGAACGAAATCGCCAATAGATAAGACCATTTTACAATTTGGGCCCAAGTTAGAAGCAGAGCCTAAGGTGTAAATTATCGATAGTCCATATCTCGGAAACTATAAGAGATAATGCAATTTGGCAACCGGCAATGTAATTAGCATGCCGAATATTACTTGGAATGTGAATTGGAACGAAATCGCCAATAGATAAGACCATTTTACAATTTGGGCCCAAGTTAGAAGCAGAGCCTAAGGTGTAAATTATCGATAGTCCATATCTCGGAAACTATAAGAGATAATGCAATTTGGCAACCGGCAATGTAATTAGCATGCCGAATATTACTTGGAATGTGAATTGGAACGAAATCGCCAATAGATAAGACCATTTTACAATTTGGGCCCAAGTTAGAAGCAGAGCCTAAGGTGTAAATTATTGATAGTCCATATCTCGGAAACTATAAGAGATAATGCAATTTCGCAACCGGCAATGTAATTAGCATGCCGAATATCACTTGGAATGTGAATTGGGACGAAATCGCCAATAGATAAGACCATTTGACAATTTGGGCCCAAGTTAGAAGCAGAGCCTAAGGTGTAAATTATCGATAGTCCATATCTCGGAAACTATAAGAGATAATGCAATTTCGCAACCGGCAATGTAATTAGCATGCCGAATATTACTTGGAGTGTGAATTGGAACGAAATCGCCAATAGATAAGACCATTTTACAATTTGGGCCCAAGTTAGAAGCAGAGCCTAAGGTGTAAATTATCGATAGTCCATATCTCGGAAACTATAAGAGATAATGCAATTTGGCAACCGGCAATGTAATTAGCATGCCGAATATTACTTGGAATGTGAATTGGAACGAAATCGCCAATAGATAAGACCATTTTACAATTTGGGCCCAAGTTAGAAGCAGAGCCTAAGGTGTAAATTATCGATAGTCCATATCTCGGAAACTATAAGAGATAATGCAATTTGGCAACCGGCAATGTAATTAGCATGCCGAATATTACTTGGAATGTGAATTGGAACGAAATCGCCAATAGATAAGACCATTTTACAATTTGGGCCCAAGTTAGAAGCAGAGCCTAAGGTGTAAATTATCGATAGTCCATATCTCGGAAACTATAAGAGATAATGCAATTTGGCAACCGGCAATGTAATTAGCATGCCGAATATTACTTGGAATGTGAATTGGAACGAAATCGCCAATAGATAAGACCATTTTACAATTTGGGCCCAAGTTAGAAGCAGAGCCTAAGGTGTAAATTATCGATAGTCCATATCTCGGAAACTATAAGAGATAATGCAATTTGGCAACCGGCAATGTTATTAGCATGCCGAATATTACTTGGAATGTGAATTGGAACGAAATCGCCAATAGATAAGACCATTTTACAATTTGGGCCCAAGTTAGAAGCAGAGCCTAAGGTGTAAATTATCGATACTCCATATCTCGGAAACTATAAGAGATAATGCAATTTGGCAACCGGCAATGTAATTAGCATGCCGAATATTAATTGGAATGTGAATTGGAACGAAATCGCCAATAGATAAGACCATTTTACAATTTGGGCCCAAGTTAGAAGTAGAGCCTATGGTGTAAATTATCGATAGTCCATATCTCGGAAACTATAAGAGATAATGCAATTTGGCAACCGGCAATGTAATTAGCATGCCGAATATTACTTGGAATGTGAATTGGAACGAAATCGCCAATAGGTAAGACCATTTTACAATTTGGGCCCAAGTTAGAAGCAGAGCCTAAGGTGTAAATTATCGATAGTCCATATCTCGGAAACTATAAGAGATAATGCAATTTCGCAACCGGCAATGTAATTAGCATGCCGGATATTACTTGGAATGTGAATTGGAACGAAATCGCCAATAGATAAGACCATTTTACAATTTGGGCCCAAGTTAGAAGCAGAGCCTAAGGTGTAAATTATCGATAGTCCATATCTCGGAAACTATAAGAGATAATGCAATTTGGCAACCGGCAATGTAATTAGCATGCCGAATATTACTTGGAATGTGAATTGGAACGAAATCGCCAATAGATAAGACCATTTTACAATTTGGGCCCAAGTTAGAAGCAGAGCCTAAGATGTAAATTATCGATAGTCCATATCTCGGAAACTATAAGAGATAATGCAATTTGGCAACCGGAAATGTAATTAGCATGCCGAATATTACTTGGAATGTGAATTGGAACGAAATCGCCAATAGATAAGACCATTTTACAATTTGGGCCCAAGTTAGAAGCAGAGCCTAAGGTGTAAATTATCGATAGTCCATATCTCGGAAACTATAAGAGATAATGCAATTTGGCAACCGGCAATGTAATTAGCATGCCGAATATTACTTGGAATGTGAATTGGAACGTAATCGCCAATAGATAAGACCATTTTACAATTTGGGCCCAAGTTAGAAGCAGAGCCTAAGGTGTAAATTATCGATAGTCCATATCTCGGAAACTATAAGAGATAATTCAATTTGGCAACCGGCAATGTAATTAGCATGCCGAATATTACTTGGAATGTGAATTGGAACGAAATCGCCAATAGATAAGACCATTTTACAATTTGGGCCCTAGTTAGAAGCAGAGCCTAAGGTGTAAATTATCGATATTCCATATCTCGGAAACTATAAGAGATAATGCAATTTGGCAACCGGCAATGTAATTAGCATGCCGAATATTACTTGGAATGTGAATTGGAACGAAATCGCCAATAGATAAAACGATTTTACAATTTGGGCCCAAGTTAGAAGCAGAGCCTAAGATGTAAATTATCGATAGTCCATATCTCGGAAACTATAAGATATAATGCAATTTGGCAACCGGCAATGTAATTAGCATGCCGAATATTACTTGGAATGTGAATTGGAACGAAATCGCCAATAGATAAGACCATTTTACAATTTGGGCCCAAGTTAGAAGCAGAGCCTAAGGTGTAAATTATCGATAGTCCATATCTCGGAAACTATAAGAGATAATGCAATTTGGCAACCGGCAATGTAATTAGCATGCCGAATATTACTTGGAATGTGAATTGGAACGAAATCGCCAATAGATAAGACCATTTTACAATTTGGGCCCAAGTTAGAAGCAGAGCCTAAGGTGTAAATTATCGATAGTCCATATCTCGGAAACTATAAGAGATAATGCAATTTGGCAACCGGCAATGTAATTAGCATGCCGAATATTACTTGGAATGTGAATTGGAACGAAATCGCCAATAGATAAGACCATTTTACAATTTGGGCCCAAGTTAGAAGCAGAGCCTAAGGTGTAAATTATTGATAGTCCATATCTCGGAAACTATAAGAGATAATGCAATTTCGCAACCGGCAATGTAATTAGCATGCCGAATATCACTTGGAATGTGAATTGGGACGAAATCGCCAATAGATAAGACCATTTGACAATTTGGGCCCAAGTTAGAAGCAGAGCCTAAGGTGTAAATTATCGATAGTCCATATCTCGGAAACTATAAGAGATAATGCAATTTCGCAACCGGCAATGTAATTAGCATGCCGAATATTACTTGGAGTGTGAATTGGAACGAAATCGCCAATAGATAAGACCATTTTACAATTTGGGCCCAAGTTAGAAGCAGAGCCTAAGGTGTAAATTATCGATAGTCCATATCTCGGAAACTATAAGAGATAATGCAATTTGGCAACCGGCAATGTAATTAGCATGCCGAATATTACTTGGAATGTGAATTGGAACGAAATCGCCAATAGATAAGACCATTTTACAATTTGGGCCCAAGTTAGAAGCAGAGCCTAAGGTGTAATTTATCGATAGTCCATATCTCGGAAACTATAAGAGATAATGCAATTTGGCAACCGGCAATGTAATTAGCATGCCGAATATTACTTGGAATGTGAATTGGAACGAAATCGCCAATAGATAAGACCATTTTACAATTTGGGCCCAAGTTAGAAGCAGAGCCTAAGGTGTAAATTATCGATAGTCCATATCTCGGAAACTATAAGAGATAATGCAATTTGGCAACCGGCAATGTAATTAGCATGCCGAATATTACTTGGAATGTGAATTGGAACGAAATCGCCAATAGATAAGACCATTTTACAATTTGGGCCCAAGTTAGAAGCAGAGCCTAAGGTGTAAATTATCGATAGTCCATATCTCGGAAACTATAAGAGATAATGCAATTTGGCAACCGGCAATGTTATTAGCATGCCGAATATTACTTGGAATGTGAATTGGAACGAAATCGCCAATAGATAAGACCATTTTACAATTTGGGCCCAAGTTAGAAGCAGAGCCTAAGGTGTAAATTATCGATACTCCATATCTCGGAAACTATAAGAGATAATGCAATTTGGCAACCGGCAATGTAATTAGCATGCCGAATATTAATTGGAATGTGAATTGGAACGAAATCGCCAATAGATAAGACCATTTTACAATTTGGGCCCAAGTTAGAAGTAGAGCCTATGGTGTAAATTATCGATAGTCCATATCTCGGAAACTATAAGAGATAATGCAATTTGGCAACCGGCAATGTAATTAGCATGCCGAATATTACTTGGAATGTGAATTGGAACGAAATCGCCAATAGGTAAGACCATTTTACAATTTGGGCCCAAGTTAGAAGCAGAGCCTAAGGTGTAAATTATCGATAGTCCATATCTCGGAAACTATAAGAGATAATGCAATTTGGCAACCGGCAATGTAATTAGCATGCCGAATATTACTTGGAATGTGAATTGGAACGAAATCGCCAATAGATAAGACCATTTTACAATTTGGGCCCAAGTTAGAAGCAGAGCCTAAGGTGTAAATTATCGATAGTCCATATCTCGGAAACTATAAGAGATAATGCAATTTGGCAACCGGCAATGTAATTAGCATGCCGAATATTACTTGGAATGTGAATTGGAACGAAATCGCCAATAGATAAGACCATTTTACAATTTGGGCCCAAGTTAGAAGCAGAGCCTAAGGTGTAAATAATCGATAGTCCATATCTCGGAAACTATAAGAGATAATGCAATTTGGCAACCGGCAATGTAATTAGCATGCCGAATATTACTTGGAATGTGAATTGGAACGAAATCGCCAATAGATAAGACCATTTTACAATTTGGGCCCAAGTTAGAAGCAGAGCCTAAGGTGTAAATTATCGATAGTCCATATCTCGGAAACTATAAGAGATAATGCAATTTGGCAACCGGCAATGTAATTAGCATGCCGAATATTACTTGGAATGTGAATTGGAACGAAATCGCCAATAGATAAGACCATTTTACAATTTGCGCCCAAGTTAGAAGCAGAGCCTAAGGTGTAAATTATTGATAGTCCATATCTCGGAAACTATAAGAGATAATGCAATTTCGCAACCGGTAATGTAATTAGCATGCCGAATATTACTTGGAGTGTGAATTGGAACGAAATCGCCAATAGATAAGACCATTTTACAATTTGGGCCCAAGTTAGAAGCAGAGCCTAAGGTGTAAATTATCGATAGTCCATATCTCGGAAACTATAAGAGATAATGCAATTTGGCAACCGGCAATGTAATTAGCATGCCGAATATTACTTGGAATGTGAATTGGAACGAAATCGCCAATAGATAAGACCATTTTACAATTTGGGCCCAAGTTAGAAGCAGAGCCTAAGGTGTAAATTATCGATACTCCATATCTCGGAAACTATAAGAGATAATGCAATTTGGCAACCGGCAATGTAATTAGCATGCCGAATATTACTTGGAATGTGAATTGGAACGAAATCGCCAATAGATAAGACCATTTTACAATTTGGGCCCAAGTTAGAAGCAGAGCCTAAGGTGTAAATTATCGATAGTCCATATCTCGGAAACTATAAGAGATAATGCAATTTGGCAACCGGCAATGTAATTAGCATGCCGAATATTACTTGGAATGTGAATTGGAACGAAATCGCCAATAGATAAGACCATTTTACAATTTGGGCCCAAGTTAGAAGCAGAGCCTAAGGTGTAAATTATCGATAGTCCATATCTCGGAAACTATAAGAGATAATGCAATTTGGCAACCGGCAATGTAATTAGCATGCCGAATATTACTTGGAATGTGAATTGGAACGAAATCGCCAATAGATAAGGCCATTTTAAAATTTGGGCCCAAGTTAGAAGCAGAGCCTAAGGTGTAAATTATTGATAGTCCATATCTCGGAAACTATAAGAGATAATGCAATTTCGCAACCGGCAATGTAATTAGCATGCCGAATATCACTTGGAATGTGAATTGGGACGAAATCGCCAATAGATAAGACCATTTTACAATTTGGGCCCAAGTTAGAAGCAGAGCCTAAGGTGTAAATTATCGATAGTCCATATCTCGGAAACTATAAGAGATAATGCAATTTGGCAACCGGCAATGTAATTAGCATGCCGAATATTACTTGGAATGTGAATTGGAACGAAATCGCCAATAGATAAGACCATTTTACAATTTGGGCCCAAGTTAAAAGCAGAGCCTAAGATGTAAATAATCGATAGTCCATATCTCGGAAACTATAAGAGATAATGCAATTTGGCAACCGGCAATGTAATTAGCATGCCGAATATTACTTGGAATGTGAATCGGAACGAAATCGCCAATAGATAAGACCATTTTACAATTTGGGCCCAAGTTAGAAGCAGAGCCTAAGGTGTAAATTATCGATAGTCCATATCTCGGAAACTATAAGAGATAATGCAATTTGGCAACCGGCAATGTAATTAGCATGCCGAATATTACTTGGAATGTGAATTGGAACGAAATCGCCAATAGATAAGGCCATTTTAAAATTTGGGCCCAAGTTAGAAGCAGAGCCTAAGGTGTAAATTATTGATAGTCCATATCTCGGAAACTATAAGAGATAATGCAATTTCGCAACCGGCAATGTAATTAGCATGCCGAATATCACTTGGAATGTGAATTGGGACGAAATCGCCAATAGATAAGACCATTTTACAATTTGGGCCCAAGTTAGAAGCAGAGCATAAGGTGTAAATTATCGATAGTCCATATCTCGGAAACTATAAGAGATAATGCAATTTGGCAACCGGCAATGTAATTAGCATGCCGAATATTACTTGGAATGTGAATTGGAACGAAATCGCCAATAGATAAGACCATTTTACAATTTGGGCCCAAGTTAAAAGCAGAGCATAAGATGTAAATAATCGATAGTCCATATCTCGGAAACTATAAGAGATAATGCAATTTGGCAACCGGCAATGTAATTAGCATGCCGAATATTACTTGGAATGTGAATTGGAACGAAATCGCCAATAGATAAGACCATTTTACAATTTGGGCCCAAGTTAGAAGCAGAGCCTAAGGTGTAAATTATCGATAGTCCATATCTCGGAAACTATAAGAGATAATGCAATTTGGCAACCGGCAATGTAATTAGCATGCCGAATATTACTTGGAATGTGAATTGGAACGAAATCGCCAATAGATAAGACCATTTTACAATTTGGGCCCAAGTTAGAAGCAGAGCCTAAGGTGTAAATTATCGATAGTCCATATCTCGGAAACTATAAGAGATAATGCAATTTGGCAACCGGCAATGTAATTAGCATGCCGAATATTACTTGGAATGTGAATTGGAACGAAATCGCCAATAGATAAGACCATTTTACAATTTGGGCCCAAGTTAGAAGCAGAGCCTAAGGTGTAAATTATCGATAGTCCATATCTCGGAAACTATAAGAGATAATGCAATTTGGCAACCGGCAATGTAATTAGCATGCCGAATATTACTTGGAATGTGAATTGGAACGAAATCGCCAATAGATAAGAACATTTTACAATTTGGGCCCAAGTTAGAAGCAGAGCCTAAGGTGTAAATTATCGATAGTCCATATCTCGGAAACTATAAGAGATAATGCAATTTGGCAAACGGCAATGTAATTAGCATGCCGAATATTACTTGGAATGTGAATTGGAACGAAATCGCTAATAGGTAAGACCATTTTACAATTTGGGCCCAAGTTAGAAGCAGAGCCTAAGGTGTAAATTATCGATAGTCCATATCTCGGAAACTATAAGAGATAATTCAATTTGGCAACCGGCAATGTAATTAGCATGCCGAATATTACTTGGAATGTGAATTGGAACGAAATCGCCAATAGATAAGACCATTTTACAATTTGGGCCCAAGTTAGAAGAAGAGCCTAAGGTGTAAATTATCGATAGTCCATATCTCGGAAACTATAAGAGATAATGCAATTTGGCAACCGGCAATGTAATTGGCATGCCGAATATTACTTGGAATGTGAATTGGAACGAAATCGCCAATAGATAAGACCATTTTACAATTTGGGCCCAAGTTAGAAGAAGAGCCTAAGGTGTAAATTATCGATAGTCCATATCTCGGAAACTATAAGAGATAATGCAATTTGGCAACCGGCAATGTAATTAGCATGCCGAATATTACTTGGAATGTGAATTGGAACGAAATCGCCAATAGATAAGACCATTTTACAATTTGGGCCCAAGTTAGAAGCAGAGTCTAAGATGTAAATTATCGATAGTCCATATCTCGGAAACTATAAGAGATAATGCAATTTGGCAACCGGCAATGTAATTAGCATGCCGAATATTACTTGGAATGTGAATTGGAACGAAATCGCCAATAGATAAGACCATTTTACAATTTGGGCCCAAGTTAGAAGCAGAGCCTAAGGTGTAAATTATCGATAGTCCATATCTCGGAAACTATAAGAGATAATGCAATTTGGCAACCGGCAATGTAATTAGCATGCCGAATATTACTTGGAATGTGAATTGGAACGAAATCGCCAATAGATAAGACCATTTTACAATTTGGGCCCAAGTTAGAAGCAGAGCCTAAGGTGTAAATTATCGATAGTCCATATCTCGGAAACTATAAGAGATAATTCAATTTGGCAACCGGCAATATAATTAGCATGCCGAATATTACTTGGAATGTGAATTGGAACGTAATCGCCAATAGATAAGACCATTTTACAATTTGGGCCCAAGTTAGAAGCAGAGCCTAAGGTGTAAATTACCGATAGTCCATATCTCGGAAACTATAAGAGATAATGCAATTTGGCAACCGGCAATGTAATTAGCATGCCGAATATTACTTGGAATGTGAATTGGAACGAAATCGCCAATAGATAAGACGATTTTACAATTTGGGCCCAAGTTAGAAGCAGAGCCTAAGGTGTAAATTATCGATAGTCCATATCTCGGAAACTATAAGAGATAATGCAATTTGGCAACCGGCAATGTAATTAGCATGCCGAATATTACTTGGAATGTGAATTGGAACGAAATCGCCAATAGATAAGACCATTTTACAATTTGGGCCCAAGTTAGAAGCAGAGCCTAAGGTGTAAATTATCGATAGTCCATATCTCGGAAACTATAAGAGATAATGCAATTTGGCAACCGGCAATGTAATTAGCATGCCGAATATTACTTGGAATGTGAATTGGAACGAAATCGCCAATAGGTAAGACCATTTTACAATTTGGGCCCAAGTTAGAAGCAGAGCCTAAGGTGTAAATTATCGATAGTCCATATCTCGGAAACTATAAGAGATAATTCAATTTGGCAACCGGCAATGTAATTAGCATGCCGAATATTACTTGGAATGTGAATTGGAACGAAATCGCCAATTGATAAGACCATTTTACAATTTGGGCCCAAGTTAGAAGCAGAGCCTAAGGTGTAAATTATCGATAGTCCATATCTCGGAAACTATAAGAGATAATTCAATTTGGCAACCGGCAATGTAATTAGCATGCCGAATATTACTTGGAATGTGAATTGGAACGAAATCGCCAATTGATAAGACCATTTTACAATTTGGGCCCAAGTTAGAAGCAGAGCCTAAGGTGTAAATTATCGATAGTCCATATCTCGGAAACTATAAGAGATAATGCAATTTGGCAACCGGCAATGTAATTAGCATGCCGAATATTACTTGGAATGTGAATTGGAACGAAATCGCCAATAGATAAGACCATTTTACAATTTGGGCCCAAGTTAGAAGCAGAGCCTAAGGTGTAAATAATCGATAGTCCATATCTCGGAAACTATAAGAGATAATGCAATTTGGCAACCGGCAATGTAATTAGCATGCCGAATATTAATTGGAATGTGAATTGGAACGAAATCGCCAATAGATAAGACCATTTTACAATTTGGGCCCAAGTTAGAAGTAGAGCCTATGGTGTAAATTATCGATAGTCCATATCTCGGAAACTATAAGAGATAATGCAATTTGGCAACCGGCAATGTAATTAGCATGCCGAATATTACTTGGAATGTGAATTGGAACGAAATCGCCAATAGGTAAGACCATTTTACAATTTGGGCCCAAGTTAGAAGCAGAGCCTAAGGTGTAAATTATCGATAGTCCATATCTCGGAAACTATAAGAGATAATGCAATTTGGCAACCGGCAATGTAATTAGCATGCCGAATATTACTTGGAATGTGAATTGGAACGAAATCGCCAATAGATAAGACCATTTTACAATTTGGGCCCAAGTTAGAAGCAGAGCCTAAGGTGTAAATTATCGATAGTCCATATCTCGGAAACTATAAGAGATAATGCAATTTGGCAACCGGCAATGTAATTAGCATGCCGAATATTACTTGGAATGTGAATTGGAACGAAATCGCCAATAGATAAGACCATTTTACAATTTGGGCCCAAGTTAGAAGCAGAGCCTAAGGTGTAAATTATCGATAGTCCATATCTCGGAAACTATAAGAGATAATGCAATTTGGCAACCGGCAATGTAATTAGCATGACGAATATTACTTGGAATGTGAATTGGAACGAAATCGCCAATAGATAAGACCATTTTACAATTTGCGCCCAAGTTAGAAGCAGAGCCTAAGGTGTAAATTATTGATAGTCCATATCTCGGAAACTATAAGAGATAATGCAATTTCGCAACCGGCAATGTAATTAGCATGCCGAATATTACTTGGAGTGTGAATTGGAACGAAATCGCCAATAGATAAGACCATTTTACAATTTGGGCCCAAGTTAGAAGCAGAGCCTAAGGTGTAAATTATCGATAGTCCATATCTCGGAAACTATAAGAGATAATGCAATTTGGCAACCGGCAATGTAATTAGCATGCCGAATATTACTTGGAATGTGAATTGGAACGAAATCGCCAATAGATAAGACCATTTTACAATTTGGGCCCAAGTTAGAAGCAGAGCCTAAGGTGTAAATTATCGATAGTCCATATCTCGGAAACTATAAGAGATAATGCAATTTGGCAACCGGCAATGTAATTAGCATGCCGAATATTACTTGGAATGTGAATTGGAACGAAATCGCCAATAGATAAGACCATTTTACAATTTGGGCCCAAGTTAGAAGCAGAGCCTAAGGTGTAAATTATCGATAGTCCATATCTCGGAAACTATAAGAGATAATGCAATTTGGCAACCGGCAATGTAATTAGCATGCCGAATATTACTTGGAATGTGAATTGGAACGAAATCGCCAATAGATAAGACCATTTTACAATTTGGGCCCAAGTTAGAAGCAGAGCCTAAGGTGTAAATTATCGATAGTCCATATCTCGGAAACTATAAGAGATAATGCAATTTGGCAACCGGCAATGTTATTAGCATGCCGAATATTACTTGGAATGTGAATTGGAACGAAATCGCCAATAGATAAGACCATTTTACAATTTGGGCCCAAGTTAGAAGCAGAGCCTAAGGTGTAAATTATCGATACTCCATATCTCGGAAACTATAAGAGATAATGCAATTTGGCAACCGGCAATGTAATTAGCATGCCGAATATTAATTGGAATGTGAATTGGAACGAAATCGCCAATAGATAAGACCATTTTACAATTTGGGCCCAAGTTAGAAGTAGAGCCTATGGTGTAAATTATCGATAGTCCATATCTCGGAAACTATAAGAGATAATGCAATTTGGCAACCGGCAATGTAATTAGCATGCCGAATATTACTTGGAATGTGAATTGGAACGAAATCGCCAATAGGTAAGACCATTTTACAATTTGGGCCCAAGTTAGAAGCAGAGCCTAAGGTGTAAATTATCGATAGTCCATATCTCGGAAACTATAAGAGATAATGCAATTTGGCAACCGGCAATGTAATTAGCATGCCGAATATTACTTGGAATGTGAATTGGAACGAAATCGCCAATAGATAAGACCATTTTACAATTTGGGCCCAAGTTAGAAGCAGAGCCTAAGGTGTAAATTATCGATAGTCCATATCTCGGAAACTATAAGAGATAATGCAATTTGGCAACCGGCAATGTAATTAGCATGCCGAATATTACTTGGAATGTGAATTGGAACGAAATCGCCAATAGATAAGACCATTTTACAATTTGGGCCCAAGTTAGAAGCAGAGCCTAAGGTGTAAATAATCGATAGTCCATATCTCGGAAACTATAAGAGATAATGCAATTTGGCAACCGGCAATGTAATTAGCATGCCGAATATTACTTGGAATGTGAATTGGAACGAAATCGCCAATAGATAAGACCATTTTACAATTTGGGCCCAAGTTAGAAGCAGAGCCTAAGGTGTAAATTATCGATAGTCCATATCTCGGAAACTATAAGAGATAATGCAATTTGGCAACCGGCAATGTAATTAGCATGCCGAATATTACTTGGAATGTGAATTGGAACGAAATCGCCAATAGATAAGACCATTTTACAATTTGCGCCCAAGTTAGAAGCAGAGCCTAAGGTGTAAATTATTGATAGTCCATATCTCGGAAACTATAAGAGATAATGCAATTTCGCAACCGGTAATGTAATTAGCATGCCGAATATTACTTGGAGTGTGAATTGGAACGAAATCGCCAATAGATAAGACCATTTTACAATTTGGGCCCAAGTTAGAAGCAGAGCCTAAGGTGTAAATTATCGATAGTCCATATCTCGGAAACTATAAGAGATAATGCAATTTGGCAACCGGCAATGTAATTAGCATGCCGAATATTACTTGGAATGTGAATTGGAACGAAATCGCCAATAGATAAGACCATTTTACAATTTGGGCCCAAGTTAGAAGCAGAGCCTAAGGTGTAAATAATCGATAGTCCATATCTCGGAAACTATAAGAGATAATGCAATTTGGCAACCGGCAATGTAATTAGCATGCCGAATATTACTTGGAATGTGAATTGGAACGAAATCGCCAATAGATAAGACCATTTTACAATTTGGGCCCAAGTTAGAAGCAGAGCCTAAGGTGTAAATTATCGATAGTCCATATCTCGGAAACTATAAGAGATAATGCAATTTGGCAACCGGCAATGTAATTAGCATGACGAATATTACTTGGAATGTGAATTGGAACGAAATCGCCAATAGATAAGACCATTTTACAATTTGCGCCCAAGTTAGAAGCAGAGCCTAAGGTGTAAATTATTGATAGTCCATATCTCGGAAACTATAAGAGATAATGCAATTTCGCAACCGGCAATGTAATTAGCATGCCGAATATTACTTGGAGTGTGAATTGGAACGAAATCGCCAATAGATAAGACCATTTTAAAATTTGGGCCCAAGTTAGAAGCAGAGCCTAAGGTGTAAATTATCGATAGTCCATATCTCGGAAACTATAAGAGATAATGCAATTTGGCAACCGGCAATGTAATTAGCATGCCGAATATTACTTGGAATGTGAATTGGAACGAAATCGCCAATAGATAAGACCATTTTACAATTTGGGCCCAAGTTAGAAGCAGAGCCTAAGGTGTAAATTATCGATAGTCCATATCTCGGAAACTATAAGAGATAATGCAATTTGGCAACCGGCAATGTAATTAGCATGCCGAATATTACTTGGAATGTGAATTGGAACGAAATCGCCAATAGATAAGACCATTTTACAATTTGGGCCCAAGTTAGAAGCAGAGCCTAAGGTGTAAATTATCGATAGTCCATATCTCGGAAACTATAAGAGATAATGCAATTTGGCAACCGGCAATGTAATTAGCATGCCGAATATTACTTGGAATGTGAATTGGAACGAAATCGCCAATAGATAAGACCATTTTACAATTTGGGCCCAAGTTAGAAGCAGAGCCTAAGGTGTAAATTATCGATAGTCCATATCCCGGAAACTATAAGAGATAATGCAATTTGGCAACCGGCAATGTTATTAGCATGCCGAATATTACTTGGAATGTGAATTGGAACGAAATCGCCAATAGATAAGACCATTTTACAATTTGGGCCCAAGTTAGAAGTAGAGCCTATGGTGTAAATTATCGATAGTCCATATCTCGGAAACTATAAGAGATAATGCAATTTGGCAACCGGCAATGTAATTAGCATGCCGAATATTACTTGGAATGTGAATTGGAACGAAATCGCCAATAGGTAAGACCATTTTACAATTTGGGCCCAAGTTAGAAGCAGAGCCTAAGGTGTAAATTATCGATAGTCCATATCTCGGAAACTATAAGAGATAATGCAATTTGGCAACCGGCAATGTAATTAGCATGCCGAATATTACTTGGAATGTGAATTGGAACGAAATCGCCAATAGATAAGACCATTTTACAATTTGGGCCCAAGTTAGAAGCAGAGCCTAAGGTGTAAATTATCGATAGTCCATATCTCGGAAACTATAAGAGATAATGCAATTTGGCAACCGGCAATGTAATTAGCATGCCGAATATTACTTGGAATGTGAATTGGAACGAAATCGCCAATAGATAAGACCATTTTACAATTTGGGCCCAAGTTAGAAGCAGAGCCTAAGGTGTAAATAATCGATAGTCCATATCTCGGAAACTATAAGAGATAATGCAATTTGGCAACCGGCAATGTAATTAGCATGCCGAATATTACTTGGAATGTGAATTGGAACGAAATCGCCAATAGATAAGACCATTTTACAATTTGGGCCCAAGTTAGAAGCAGAGCCTAAGGTGTAAATTATCGATAGTCCATATCTCGGAAACTATAAGAGATAATGCAATTTGGCAACCGGCAATGTAATTAGCATGCCGAATATTACTTGGAATGTGAATTGGAACGAAATCGCCAATAGATAAGACCATTTTACAATTTGCGCCCAAGTTAGAAGCAGAGCCTAAGGTGTAAATTATTGATAGTCCATATCTCGGAAACTATAAGAGATAATGCAATTTCGCAACCGGTAATGTAATTAGCATGCCGAATATTACTTGGAGTGTGAATTGGAACGAAATCGCCAATAGATAAGACCATTTTACAATTTGGGCCCAAGTTAGAAGCAGAGCCTAAGGTGTAAATTATCGATAGTCCATATCTCGGAAACTATAAGAGATAATGCAATTTGGCAACCGGCAATGTAATTAGCATGCCGAATATTACTTGGAATGTGAATTGGAACGAAATCGCCAATAGATAAGACCATTTTACAATTTGGGCCCAAGTTAGAAGCAGAGCCTAAGGTGTAAATAATCGATAGTCCATATCTCGGAAACTATAAGAGATAATGCAATTTGGCAACCGGCAATGTAATTAGCATGCCGAATATTACTTGGAATGTGAATTGGAACGAAATCGCCAATAGATAAGACCATTTTACAATTTGGGCCCAAGTTAGAAGCAGAGCCTAAGGTGTAAATTATCGATAGTCCATATCTCGGAAACTATAAGAGATAATGCAATTTGGCAACCGGCAATGTAATTAGCATGACGAATATTACTTGGAATGTGAATTGGAACGAAATCGCCAATAGATAAGACCATTTTACAATTTGCGCCCAAGTTAGAAGCAGAGCCTAAGGTGTAAATTATTGATAGTCCATATCTCGGAAACTATAAGAGATAATGCAATTTCGCAACCGGCAATGTAATTAGCATGCCGAATATTACTTGGAGTGTGAATTGGAACGAAATCGCCAATAGATAAGACCATTTTAAAATTTGGGCCCAAGTTAGAAGCAGAGCCTAAGGTGTAAATTATCGATAGTCCATATCTCGGAAACTATAAGAGATAATGCAATTTGGCAACCGGCAATGTAATTAGCATGCCGAATATTACTTGGAATGTGAATTGGAACGAAATCGCCAATAGATAAGACCATTTTACAATTTGGGCCCAAGTTAGAAGCAGAGCCTAAGGTGTAAATTATCGATAGTCCATATCTCGGAAACTATAAGAGATAATGCAATTTGGCAACCGGCAATGTAATTAGCATGCCGAATATTACTTGGAATGTGAATTGGAACGAAATCGCCAATAGATAAGACCATTTTACAATTTGGGCCCAAGTTAGAAGCAGAGCCTAAGGTGTAAATTATCGATAGTCCATATCTCGGAAACTATAAGAGATAATGCAATTTGGCAACCGGCAATGTAATTAGCATGCCGAATATTACTTGGAATGTGAATTGGAACGAAATCGCCAATAGATAAGACCATTTTACAATTTGGGCCCAAGTTAGAAGCAGAGCCTAAGGTGTAAATTATCGATAGTCCATATCTCGGAAACTATAAGAGATAATGCAATTTGGCAACCGGCAATGTTATTAGCATGCCGAATATTACTTGGAATGTGAATTGGAACGAAATCGCCAATAGATAAGACCATTTTACAATTTGGGCCCAAGTTAGAAGCAGAGCCTAAGGTGTAAATTATCGATACTCCATATCTCGGAAACTATAAGAGATAATGCAATTTGGCAACCGGCAATGTAATTAGCATGCCGAATATTAATTGGAATGTGAATTGGAACGAAATCGCCAATAGATAAGACCATTTTACAATTTGGGCCCAAGTTAGAAGTAGAGCCTATGGTGTAAATTATCGATAGTCCATATCTCGGAAACTATAAGAGATAATGCAATTTGGCAACCGGCAATGTAATTAGCATGCCGAATATTACTTGGAATGTGAATTGGAACGAAATCGCCAATAGGTAAGACCATTTTACAATTTGGGCCCAAGTTAGAAGCAGAGCCTAAGGTGTAAATTATCGATAGTCCATATCTCGGAAACTATAAGAGATAATGCAATTTGGCAACCGGCAATGTAATTAGCATGCCGAATATTACTTGGAATGTGAATTGGAACGAAATCGCCAATAGATAAGACCATTTTACAATTTGGGCCCAAGTTAGAAGCAGAGCCTAAGGTGTAAATTATCGATAGTCCATATCTCGGAAACTATAAGAGATAATGCAATTTGGCAACCGGCAATGTAATTAGCATGCCGAATATTACTTGGAATGTGAATTGGAACGAAATCGCCAATAGATAAGACCATTTTACAATTTGGGCCCAAGTTAGAAGCAGAGCCTAAGGTGTAAATAATCGATAGTCCATATCTCGGAAACTATAAGAGATAATGCAATTTGGCAACCGGCAATGTAATTAGCATGCCGAATATTACTTGGAATGTGAATTGGAACGAAATCGCCAATAGATAAGACCATTTTACAATTTGGGCCCAAGTTAGAAGCAGAGCCTAAGGTGTAAATTATCGATAGTCCATATCTCGGAAACTATAAGAGATAATGCAATTTGGCAACCGGCAATGTAATTAGCATGCCGAATATTACTTGGAATGTGAATTGGAACGAAATCGCCAATAGATAAGACCATTTTACAATTTGCGCCCAAGTTAGAAGCAGAGCCTAAGGTGTAAATTATTGATAGTCCATATCTCGGAAACTATAAGAGATAATGCAATTTCGCAACCGGTAATGTAATTAGCATGCCGAATATTACTTGGAGTGTGAATTGGAACGAAATCGCCAATAGATAAGACCATTTTACAATTTGGGCCCAAGTTAGAAGCAGAGCCTAAGGTGTAAATTATCGATAGTCCATATCTCGGAAACTATAAGAGATAATGCAATTTGGCAACCGGCAATGTAATTAGCATGCCGAATATTACTTGGAATGTGAATTGGAACGAAATCGCCAATAGATAAGACCATTTTACAATTTGGGCCCAAGTTAGAAGCAGAGCCTAAGGTGTAAATTATCGATACTCCATATCTCGGAAACTATAAGAGATAATGCAATTTGGCAACCGGCAATGTAATTAGCATGCCGAATATTACTTGGAATGTGAATTGGAACGAAATCGCCAATAGATAAGACCATTTTACAATTTGGGCCCAAGTTAGAAGCAGAGCCTAAGGTGTAAATTATCGATAGTCCATATCTCGGAAACTATAAGAGATAATGCAATTTGGCAACCGGCAATGTAATTAGCATGCCGAATATTACTTGGAATGTGAATTGGAACGAAATCGCCAATAGATAAGACCATTTTACAATTTGGGCCCAAGTTAGAAGCAGAGCCTAAGGTGTAAATTATCGATAGTCCATATCTCGGAAACTATAAGAGATAATGCAATTTGGCAACCGGCAATGTAATTAGCATGCCGAATATTACTTGGAATGTGAATTGGAACGAAATCGCCAATAGATAAGGCCATTTTAAAATTTGGGCCCAAGTTAGAAGCAGAGCCTAAGGTGTAAATTATTGATAATCCATATCTCGGAAACTATAAGAGATAATGCAATTTCGCAACCGGCAATGTAATTAGCATGCCGAATATCACTTGGAATGTGAATTGGGACGAAATCGCCAATAGATAAGACCATTTTACAATTTGGGCCCAAGTTAGAAGCAGAGCCTAAGGTGTAAATTATCGATAGTCCATATCTCGGAAACTATAAGAGATAATGCAATTTGGCAACCGGCAATGTAATTAGCATGCCGAATATTACTTGGAATGTGAATTGGAACGAAATCGCCAATAGATAAGACCATTTTACAATTTGGGCCCAAGTTAAAAGCAGAGCCTAAGATGTAAATAATCGATAGTCCATATCTCGGAAACTATAAGAGATAATGCAATTTGGCAACCGGCAATGTAATTAGCATGCCGAATATTACTTGGAATGTGAATCGGAACGAAATCGCCAATAGATAAGACCATTTTACAATTTGGGCCCAAGTTAGAAGCAGAGCCTAAGGTGTAAATTATCGATAGTCCATATCTCGGAAACTATAAGAGATAATGCAATTTGGCAACCGGCAATGTAATTAGCATGCCGAATATTACTTGGAATGTGAATTGGAACGAAATCGCCAATAGATAAGGCCATTTTAAAATTTGGGCCCAAGTTAGAAGCAGAGCCTAAGGTGTAAATTATTGATAGTCCATATCTCGGAAACTATAAGAGATAATGCAATTTCGCAACCGGCAATGTAATTAGCATGCCGAATATCACTTGGAATGTGAATTGGGACGAAATCGCCAATAGATAAGACCATTTTACAATTTGGGCCCAAGTTAGAAGCAGAGCCTAAGGTGTAAATTATCGATAGTCCATATCTCGGAAACTATAAGAGATAATGCAATTTGGCAACCGGCAATGTAATTAGCATGACGAATATTACTTGGAATGTGAATTGGAACGAAATCGCCAATAGATAAGACCATTTTACAATTTGCGCCCAAGTTAGAAGCAGAGCCTAAGGTGTAAATTATTGATAGTCCATATCTCGGAAACTATAAGAGATAATGCAATTTCGCAACCGGCAATGTAATTAGCATGCCGAATATTACTTGGAGTGTGAATTGGAACGAAATCGCCAATAGATAAGACCATTTTACAATTTGGGCCCAAGTTAGAAGCAGAGCCTAAGGTGTAAATTATCGATAGTCCATATCTCGGAAACTATAAGAGATAATGCAATTTGGCAACCGGCAATGTAATTAGCATGCCGAATATTACTTGGAATGTGAATTGGAACGAAATCGCCAATAGATAAGACCATTTTACAATTTGGGCCCAAGTTAGAAGCAGAGCCTAAGGTGTAAATTATCGATAGTCCATATCTCGGAAACTATAAGAGATAATGCAATTTGGCAACCGGCAATGTAATTAGCATGCCGAATATTACTTGGAATGTGAATTGGAACGAAATCGCCAATAGATAAGACCATTTTACAATTTGGGCCCAAGTTAGAAGCAGAGCCTAAGGTGTAAATTATCGATAGTCCATATCTCGGAAACTATAAGAGATAATGCAATTTGGCAACCGGCAATGTAATTAGCATGCCGAATATTACTTGGAATGTGAATTGGAACGAAATCGCCAATAGATAAGACCATTTTACAATTTGGGCCCAAGTTAGAAGCAGAGCCTAAGGTGTAAATTATCGATAGTCCATATCTCGGAAACTATAAGAGATAATGCAATTTGGCAACCGGCAATGTTATTAGCATGCCGAATATTACTTGGAATGTGAATTGGAACGAAATCGCCAATAGATAAGACCATTTTACAATTTGGGCCCAAGTTAGAAGCAGAGCCTAAGGTGTAAATTATCGATACTCCATATCTCGGAAACTATAAGAGATAATGCAATTTGGCAACCGGCAATGTAATTAGCATGCCGAATATTAATTTAAATGTGAATTGGAACGAAATCGCCAATAGATAAGACCATTTTACAATTTGGGCCCAAGTTAGAAGTAGAGCCTATGGTGTAAATTATCGATAGTCCATATCTCGGAAACTATAAGAGATAATGCAATTTGGCAACCGGCAATGTAATTAGCATGCCGAATATTACTTGGAATGTGAATTGGAACGAAATCGCCAATAGGTAAGACCATTTTACAATTTGGGCCCAAGTTAGAAGCAGAGCCTAAGGTGTAAATTATCGATAGTCCATATCTCGGAAACTATAAGAGATAATGCAATTTGGCAACCGGCAATGTAATTAGCATGCCGAATATTACTTGGAATGTGAATTGGAACGAAATCGCCAATAGATAAGACCATTTTACAATTTGGGCCCAAGTTAGAAGCAGAGCCTAAGGTGTAAATTATCGATAGTCCATATCTCGGAAACTATAAGAGATAATGCAATTTGGCAACCGGCAATGTAATTAGCATGCCGAATATTACTTGGAATGTGAATTGGAACGAAATCGCCAATAGATAAGACCATTTTACAATTTGGGCCCAAGTTAGAAGCAGAGCCTAAGGTGTAAATAATCGATAGTCCATATCTCGGAAACTATAAGAGATAATGCAATTTGGCAACCGGCAATGTAATTAGCATGCCGAATATTACTTGGAATGTGAATTGGAACGAAATCGCCAATAGATAAGACCATTTTACAATTTGGGCCCAAGTTAGAAGCATAGCCTAAGGTGTAAATTATCGATAGTCCATATCTCGGAAACTATAAGAGATAATGCAATTTGGCAACCGGCAATGTAATTAGCATGCCGAATATTACTTGGAATGTGAATTGGAACGAAATCGCCAATAGATAAGACCATTTTACAATTTGCGCCCAAGTTAGAAGCAGAGCCTAAGGTGTAAATTATTGATAGTCCATATCTCGGAAACTATAAGAGATAATGCAATTTCGCAACCGGTAATGTAATTAGCATGCCGAATATTACTTGGAGTGTGAATTGGAACGAAATCGCCAATAGATAAGACCATTTTACAATTTGGGCCCAAGTTAGAAGCAGAGCCTAAGGTGTAAATTATCGATAGTCCATATCTCGGAAACTATAAGAGATAATGCAATTTGGCAACCGGCAATGTAATTAGCATGCCGAATATTACTTGGAATGTGAATTGGAACGAAATCGCCAATAGATAAGACCATTTTACAATTTGGGCCCAAGTTAGAAGCAGAGCCTAAGGTGTAAATTATCGATACTCCATATCTCGGAAACTATAAGAGATAATGCAATTTGGCAACCGGCAATGTAATTAGCATGCCGAATATTACTTGGAATGTGAATTGGAACGAAATCGCCAATAGATAAGACCATTTTACAATTTGGGCCCAAGTTAGAAGCAGAGCCTAAGGTGTAAATTATCGATAGTCCATATCTCGGAAACTATAAGAGATAATGCAATTTGGCAACCGGCAATGTAATTAGCATGCCGAATATTACTTGGAATGTGAATTGGAACGAAATCGCCAATAGATAAGACCATTTTACAATTTGGGCCCAAGTTAGAAGCAGAGCCTAAGGTGTAAATTATCGATAGTCCATATCTCGGAAACTATAAGAGATAATGCAATTTGGCAACCGGCAATGTAATTAGCATGCCGAATATTACTTGGAATGTGAATTGGAACGAAATCGCCAATAGATAAGGCCATTTTAAAATTTGGGCCCAAGTTAGAAGCAGAGCCTAAGGTGTAAATTATTGATAATCCATATCTCGGAAACTATAAGAGATAATGCAATTTCGCAACCGGCAATGTAATTAGCATGCCGAATATCACTTGGAATGTGAATTGGGACGAAATCGCCAATAGATAAGACCATTTTACAATTTGGGCCCAAGTTAGAAGCAGAGCCTAAGGTGTAAATTATCGATAGTCCATATCTCGGAAACTATAAGAGATAATGCAATTTGGCAACCGGCAATGTAATTAGCATGCCGAATATTACTTGGAATGTGAATTGGAACGAAATCGCCAATAGATAAGACCATTTTACAATTTGGGCCCAAGTTAAAAGCAGAGCCTAAGATGTAAATAATCGATAGTCCATATCTCGGAAACTATAAGAGATAATGCAATTTGGCAACCGGCAATGTAATTAGCATGCCGAATATTACTTGGAATGTGAATCGGAACGAAATCGCCAATAGATAAGACCATTTTACAATTTGGGCCCAAGTTAGAAGCAGAGCCTAAGGTGTAAATTATCGATAGTCCATATCTCGGAAACTATAAGAGATAATGCAATTTGGCAACCGGCAATGTAATTAGCATGCCGAATATTACTTGGAATGTGAATTGGAACGAAATCGCCAATAGATAAGGCCATTTTAAAATTTGGGCCCAAGTTAGAAGCAGAGCCTAAGGTGTAAATTATTGATAGTCCATATCTCGGAAACTATAAGAGATAATGCAATTTCGCAACCGGCAATGTAATTAGCATGCCGAATATCACTTGGAATGTGAATTGGGACGAAATCGCCAATAGATAAGACCATTTTACAATTTGGGCCCAAGTTAGAAGCAGAGCCTAAGGTGTAAATTATCGATAGTCCATATCTCGGAAACTATAAGAGATAATGCAATTTGGCAACCGGCAATGTAATTAGCATGCCGAATATTACTTGGAATGTGAATTGGAACGAAATCGCCAATAGATAAGACCATTTTACAATTTGGGCCCAAGTTAAAAGCAGAGCCTAAGATGTAAATAATCGATAGTCCATATCTCGGAAACTATAAGAGATAATGCAATTTGGCAACCGGCAATGTAATTAGCATGCCGAATATTACTTGGAATGTGAATTGGAACGAAATCGCCAATAGATAAGACCATTTTACAATTTGGGCCCAAGTTAGAAGCAGAGCCTAAGGTGTAAATTATCGATAGTCCATATCTCGGAAACTATAAGAGATAATGCAATTTGGCAACCGGCAATGTAATTAGCATGCCGAATATTACTTGGAATGTGAATTGGAACGAAATCGCCAATAGATAAGACCATTTTACAATTTGGGCCCAAGTTAGAAGCAGAGCCTAAGGTGTAAATTATCGATAGTCCATATCTCGGAAACTATAAGAGATAATGCAATTTGGCAACCGGCAATGTAATTAGCATGCCGAATATCACTTGGAATGTGAATTGGAACGAAATCGCCAATAAATAAGACCATTTTACAATTTGGGCCCAAGTTAGAAGCAGAGCCTAAGGTGTAAATTATCGATAGTCCATATCTCGGAAACTATAAGAGATAATGCAATTTGGCAACCGGCAATGTAATTAGCATGCCGAATATTACTTGGAATGTGAATTGGAACGAAATCGCCAATAGATAAGACCATTTTACAATTTGGGCCCAAGTTAGAAGCAGAGCCTAAGGTGTAAATTATCGATAGTCCATATCTCGGAAACTATAAGAGATAATGCAATTTGGCAAACGGCAATGTAATTAGCATGCCGAATATTACTTGGAATGTGAATTGGAACGAAATCGCTAATAGGTAAGACCATTTTACAATTTGGGCCCAAGTTAGAAGCAGAGCCTAAGGTGTAAATTATCGATAGTCCATATCTCGGAAACTATAAGAGATAATTCAATTTGGCAACCGGCAATGTAATTAGCATGCCGAATATTACTTGGAATGTGAATTGGAACGAAATCGCCAATAGATAAGACCATTTTACAATTTGGGCCCAAGTTAGAAGAAGAGCCTAAGGTGTAAATTATCGATAGTCCATATCTCGGAAACTATAAGAGATAATGCAATTTGGCAACCGGCAATGTAATTGGCATGCCGAATATTACTTGGAATGTGAATTGGAACGAAATCGCCAATAGATAAGACCATTTTACAATTTGGGCCCAAGTTAGAAGCAGAGCCTAAGGTGTAAATTATCGATAGTCCATATCTCGGAAACTATAAGAGATAATGCAATTTGGCAACCGGCAATGTAATTAGCATGCCGAATATTAATTGGAATGTGAATTGGAACGAAATCGCCAATAGATAAGACCATTTTACAATTTGGGCCCAAGTTAGAAGCAGAGCCTAAGGTGTAAATTATCGATAGTCCATATCTCGGAAACTATAAGAGATAATGCAATTTGGCAACCGGCAATGTAATTAGCATGCCGAATATTACTTGGAATGTGAATTGGAACGAAATCGCCAATAGGTAAGACCATTTTACAATTTGGGCCCAAGTTAGAAGCAGAGCCTAAGGTGTAAATTATCGATAGTCCATATCTCGGAAACTATAAGAGATAATTCAATTTGGCAACCGGCAATGTAATTAGCATGCCGAATATTACTTGGAATGTGAATTGGAACGAAATCGCCAATAGATAAGACCATTTTACAATTTGGGCCCAAGTTAGAAGCAGAGCCTAAGGTGTAAATTATTGATAGTCCATATCTCGGAAACTATAAGAGATAATGCAATTTGGCAACCGGCAATGTAATTAGCATGCCGAATATTACTTGGAATGTGAATTGGAACGAAATCGCCAATAGAGAAGACCATTTTACAATTTGGGCCCAAGTTAGAAGCAGAGCCTAAGGTGTAAATTATCGATAGTCCATATCTCGGAAACTATAAGAGATAATGCAATTTGGCAACCGGCAATGTAATTAGCATGCCGAATATTACTTGGAATGTGAATTGGAACGAAATCGCCAATAGATAAGACCATTTTACAATTTGGGCCCAAGTTAGAAGCAGAGCCTAAGGTGTAAATTATCGATAGTCCATATCTCGGAAACTATAAGAGGTAATGCAATTTGGCAACCGGCAATGTAATTAGCATGCCGAATATTACTTGGAATGTGAATTGGAACGAAATCGCCAATAGAGAAGACCATTTTACAATTTGGTCCCAAGTTAGAAGCAGAGCCTAAGGTGTAAATTATCGATAGTCCATATCTCGGAAACTATAAGAGATAATGCAATTTGGCAACCGGCAATGTAATTAGCATGCCGAATATTACTTGGAGTGTGAATTGGAACGAAATCGCCAATAGATAAGACCATTTTACAATTTGGGCCCAAGTTAGAAGCAGAGCCTAAGGTGTAAATTATCGATAGTCCATATCTCGGAAACTATAAGAGATAATGCAATTTGGCAACCGGCAATGTAATTAGCATGCCGAATATTACTTGGAATGTGAATTGGAACGAAATCGCCAATAGATAAGACCATTTTACAATTTGGGCCCAAGTTAGAAGCAGAGCCTAAGGTGTAAATTATCGATAGTCCATATCTCGGAAACTATAAGAGATAATGCAATTTGGCAACCGGCAATGTAATTAGCATGCCGAATATTACTTGGAATGTGAATTGGAACGAAATCGCCAATAGATAAGACCATTTTACAATTTGGGCCCAAGTTAGAAGCAGAGCCTAAGGTGTAAATTATTGATAGTCCATATCTCGGAAACTATAAGAGATAATGCAATTTCGCAACCGGCAATGTAATTAGCATGCCGAATATTACTTGGAGTGTGAATTGGAACGAAATCGCCAATAGATAAGACCATTTTACAATTTGGGCCCAAGTTAGAAGCAGAGCCTAAGGTGTAAATTATCGATAGTCCATATCTCGGAAACTATAAGAGATAATGCAATTTGGCAACCGGCAATGTAATTAGCATGCCGAATATTACTTGGAATGTGAATTGGAACGAAATCGCCAATAGATAAGACCATTTTACAATTTTTGCCGAAG
>NW_027473065.1:0-81983 GCF_030347505.1 Rhynchophorus ferrugineus
CACATTCCAAGTAATATTCGGCATGCTAATTACATTGCCGGTTGCCAAATTGCATTATCTCTTATAGTTTCCGAGATATGGACTATCGATAATTTACACCTTAGGCTCTGCCTTCTAACTTGGGCCCAAATTGTAAAATGGTCTTATCTATTGGCGATTTCGTTCCAATTCATACTCCAAGTAATATTCGGCATGCTAATTACATTGCGGTTGCGAAATTGCATTATCTCTTATAGTCTCCGAGATATGGACTATCGATAATTTACACCTTAGGCTCTGCTTCTAACTTGGGCCCAAATTGTAAAATGGTCTTATCTATTGGCGATTCCGTTCCAATTCACATTCCAAGTAATATTCGGCATGCTAATTACATTGCCGGTTGCCAAATTGCATTATCTCTTATAGTTTCCGAGATATGGACTATCGATAATTTACACCTTAGGCTCTGCTTCTAACTTGGGCCCAAATTGTAAAATGGTCTTATCTATTGGCGATTCCGTTCCAATTCACATTCCAAGTAATATTCGGCATGCTAATTACATTGCCGGTTGCCAAATTGCATTATCTCTTATAGTTCCGAGATATGGACTATCGATAATTTACACCTTAGGCTCTGCTTCTAACTTGGGCCCAAATTGTAAAATGGTCTTATCTATTGGCGATTTCGTTCCAATTCACATTCCAAGTAATATTCGGCATGCTAATTACATTGCCGGTTGCCAAATTGCATTATCTCTTATAGTTTCCGAGATATGGACTATCGATAATTTACACCTTAGGCTCTGCTTCTAACTTGGGCCCAAATTGTAAAATCGTCTTATCTATTGGCGATTTCGTTCCAATTCACATTCCAAGTAATATTCGGCATGCTAATTACATTGCCGGTTGCCAAATTGAATTATCTCTTATAGTTTCCGAGATATTGACTATCGATAATTTACACCTTAGGCTCTGCTTCTAACTTGGGCCCAAATTGTAAAATGGTCTTACCTATTGGCGATTTCGTTCCAATTCACATTCCAAGTAATATTCGGCATGCTAATTACATTGCCGGTTGCCAAATTGCATTATCTCTTATAGTTTCCGAGATATGGACTATCGATAATTTACACCTTAGGCTCTGCTTCTAACTTGGGCCCAAATTGTAAAATGGTCTTATCTATTGGCGATTTCGTTCCAATTCACATTCCAAGTAATATTAGGCATGCTAATTACATTGCCGGTTGCCAAATTGCATTATCTCTTATAGTTTCCGAGATATGGACTATCGATAATTTACACCTTAGGCTCTGCTTCTAACTTGGGCCCAAATTGTAAAATGGTCTTATCTATTGGCGATTTCGTCCCAATTCACATTCCAAGTGATATTCGGCATGCTAATTACATTGCCGGTTGCGAAATTGCATTATCTCTTATAGTTTCCGAGATATGGACTATCGATAATTTACACCTTAGGCTCTGCTTCTAACTTGGGCCCAAATTGTAAAATGGTCTTACCTATTGGCGATTTCGTTCCAATTCACATTCCAAGTAATATTCGGCATGCTAATTACATTGCCGGTTGCCAAATTGCATTATCTCTTATAGTTTCCGAGATATGGACTGTCGATAATTTACACCTTAGGCTCTGCTTCTAACTTGGGCAAAAATTGTAAAATGGTCTTATCTATTGGCGATTTCGTTCCAATTCACATTCCAAGTAATATTCGGCATGCTAATTACATTGCCGATTGCCAAATTGCATTATCTCTTATAGTTTCCGAGATATGGACTATCGATAATTTACACCTTAGGCTCTGCTTCTAACTTGGGCCCAAATTGTAAAATGGTCTTATCAATTGGCGATTTCGTCCCAATTCACATTCCAAGTGATATTCGGCATGCTAATTACATTGCCGGTTGCGAAATTGCATTATCTCTTATAGTTTCCGAGATATGGACTATCGATAATTTACACCTTAGGCTCTGCTTCTAACTTGGGCCCAAATTGTAAAATGGTCTTATCTATTGGCGATTTCGTTCCAATTCACATTCCAAGTAATATTCGGCATGCTAATTACATTGCCGGTTGCCAAATTGCATTATCTCTTATAGTTTCCGAGATATGGTCTATCGATAATTTACACCTTAGGCTCTGCTTCTAACTTGGGCCCAAATTGTAAAATGGTCTTATCTATTGGCGATTTCGTTCCAATTCACATTCCAAGTAATATTCGGCATGCTAATTACATTGCCGGTTGCCAAATTGCATTATCTCTTATAGTTTCCGAGATATGGACTATCGATAATTTACACCTTAGGCTCTGCTTCTAACTTGGGCCCAAATTGTAAAATGGTCTTATCTATTGGCGATTTCGTCCCAATTCACATTCCAAGTGATATTCGGCATGCTAATTACATTGCCGGTTGCGAAATTGCATTATCTCTTATAGTTTCCGAGATATGGACTATCGATAATTTACACCTTAGGCTCTGCTTCTAACTTGGGCCCAAATTGTAAAATGGTCTTACCTATTGGCGATTTCGTTCCAATTCACATTCCAAGTAATATTCGGCATGCTAATTACATTGCCGGTTGCCAAATTGCATTATCTCTTATAGTTTCCGAGATATGGACTGTCGATAATTTACACCTTAGGCTCTGCTTCTAACTTGGGCAAAAATTGTAAAATGGTCTTATCTATTGGCGATTTCGTTCCAATTCACATTCCAAGTAATATTCGGCATGCTAATTACATTGCCGATTGCCAAATTGCATTATCTCTTATAGTTTCCGAGATATGGACTATCGATAATTTACACCTTAGGCTCTGCTTCTAACTTGGGCCCAAATTGTAAAATGGTCTTATCTATTGGCGATTTCGTCCCAATTCACATTCCAAGTGATATTCGGCATGCTAATTACATTGCCGGTTGCGAAATTGCATTATCTCTTATAGTTTCCGAGATATGGACTATCGATAATTTACACCTTAGGCTCTGCTTCTAACTTGGGCCCAAATTGTAAAATGGTCTTATCTATTGGCGATTTCGTTCCAATTCACATTCCAAGTAATATTCGGCATGCTAATTACATTGCCGGTTGCCAAATTGCTTTATCTCTTATAGTTTCCGAGATATGGTCTATCGATAATTTACACCTTAGGCTCTGCTTCTAACTTGGGCCCAAATTGTAAAATGGTCTTATCTATTGGCGATTTAGTTGCAATTCACATTCCAAGTAATATTCGGCATGCTAATTACATTGCCGGTTGCCAAATTGCATTATCTCTTATAGTTTCCGAGATATGGACTATCGATAATTTACACCTTAGGCTCTGCTTCTAACTTGGGCCCAAATTGTAAAATGGTCTTATCTATTGGCGATTTCGTCCCAATTCACATTCCAAGTGATATTCGGCATGCTAATTACATTGCCGGTTGCGAAATTGCATTATCTCTTATAGTTTCCGAGATATGGACTATCGATAATTTACACCTTAGGCTCTGCTTCTAACTTGGGCCCAAATTGTAAAATGGTCTTATCTATTGGCGATTTCGTTCCAATTCACATTCCAAGTAATATTCGGCATGCTAATTACATTGCCGGTTGCCAAATTGCATTATCTCTTATAGTTTCCGAGATATGGTCTATCGATAATTTACACCTTAGGCTCTGCTTCTAACTTGGGCCCAAATTGTAAAATGGTCTTATCTATTGGCGATTTAGTTGCAATTCACATTCCAAGTAATATTCGGCATGCTAATTACATTGCCGGTTGCCAAATTGCATTATCTCTTATAGTTTCCGAGATATAGACTATCGATAATTTACACCTTAGGCTCTGCTTCTAACTTGGGCCCAAATTGTAAAATGGTCTTATCTATTGGCGATTTCGTTCCAATTCACATTCCAAGTAATATTCGGCATGCTAATTACATTGCCGGTTGCCAAATTGCATTATATCTTATAGTTTCCGAGATATGGACTATCGATAATTTACACCTTAGGCTCTGCTTCTAACTTGGGCCCAAATTGTAAAATGGTCTTATCTATTGGCGATTTCGTTCCAATTCACATTCCAAGTAATATTCGGCATGCTAATTACATTGCCGGTTGCCAAATTGCATTATCTCTTATAGTTTCCGAGATATGGACTATCGATAATTTACACCTTAGGCTCTGCTTCTAACTTGGGCCCAAATTGTAAAATGGTCTTATCTATTGGCGATTTAGTTGCAATTCACATTCCAAGTAATATTCGGCATGCTAATTACATTGCCGGTTGCCAAATTGCATTATCTCTTATAGTTTCCGAGATATGGACTATCGATAATTTACACCTTAGGCTCTGCTTCTAACTTGGGCCCAAATTGTAAAATGGTCTTATCTATTGGCGATTTCGTTCCAATTCACATTCCAAGTAATATTCGGCATGCTAATTACATTGCCGGTTGCCAAATTGCATTATCTCTTATAGTTTCCGAGATATGGACTATCGATAATTTACACCTTAGGCTCTGCTTCTAACTTGGGCCCAAATTGTAAAATGGTCTTATCTATTGGCTATTTCGTTCCAATTCACATTCCAAGTAATATTCGGCATGCTAATTACATTGCCGGTTGCCAAATTGCATTATCTCTTATAGTTTCCGAGATATGGACTATCGATAATTTACACCTTAGGCTCTGCTTCTAACTTGGGCCCAAATTGTAAAATGGTCTTATCTATTGGCGATTTCGTTCCAATTCACATTCCAAGTAATATTCGGCATGCTAATTACATTGCCGATTGCCAAATTGCATTATCTCTTATAGTTTCCGAGATATGGACTATCGATAATTTACACCTTAGGCTCTGCTTCTAACTTGGGCCCAAATTGTAAAATGGTCTTATCTATTGGCGATTTCGTCCCAATTCACATTCCAAGTGATATTCGGCATGCTAATTACATTGCCGGTTGCGAAATTGCATTATCTCTTATAGTTTCCGAGATATGGACTATCGATAATTTACACCTTAGGCTCTGCTTCTAACTTGGGCCCAAATTGTAAAATTTTCTTATCTATTGGCGATTTCGTTCCAATTCACATTCCAAGTAATATTCGGCATGCTAATTACATTGCCGGTTGCCAAATTGCATTATCTCTTATAGTTTCCGAGATATGGACTATCGATAATTTACACCTTAGGCTCTGCTTCTAACTTGGGCCCAAATTGTAAAATGGTCTTATCTATTGGCGATTTAGTTGCAATTCACATTCCAAGTAATATTCGGCATGCTATTACATTGCCGGTTGCCAAATTGCATTATCTCTTATAGTTTCCGAGATATGGACTATCGATAATTTACACCTTAGGCTCTGCTTCTAACTTGGGCCCAAATTGTAAAATGGTCTTATCTATTGGCGATTTCGTTCCAATTCACATTCCAAGTAATATTCGGCATGCTAATTACATTGCCGGTTGCCAAATTGCATTATCTCTTATAGTTTCCGAGATATGGACTATCGATAATTTACACCTTAGGCTCTGCTTCTAACTTGGGCCCAAATTGTAAAATGGTCTTATCTATTGGCGATTTCGTTCCAATTCACATTCCAAGTAATATTCGGCATGCTAATTACATTGCCGGTTGCCAAATTGCATTATCTCTTATAGTTTCCGAGATATGGACTATCGATAATTTACACCTTAGGCTCTGCTTCCAACTTGGGCCCAAATTGTAAAATGCTCTTATCTATTGGTGATTTAGTTGCAATTCACATTCCAATTAATATTCGGCATGCTAATTACATTGCCGGTTGCCAAATTGCATTATCTCTTATAGTTTCCGAGATATGGACTATCGATAATTTACACCTTAGGCTCTGCTTCTAACTTGGGCCCAAATTGTAAAATGGTCTTATCTATTGGCGATTTCGTTCCAATTCACATTCCAAGTAATATTCGGCATGCTAATTACATTGCCGGTTGCCAAATTGCATTATCTCTTATAGTTTCCGAGATATGCACTATCGATAATTTACACCTTAGGCTCTGCTTCTAACTTGGGCCCAAATTGTAAAATGGTCTTATCTATTGGCGATTCCGTTCCAATTCACATTCCAAGTAATATTCGGCATGCTAATTACATTGCCGGTTGCCAAATTGCATTATCTCTTATAGTTTCCGAGATATGGACTATCGATAATTTACACCTTAGGCTCTGCTTCTAACTTGGGCCCAAATTGTAAAATGGTCTTATCTATTGGCGATTTCGTTCCAATTCACATTCCAAGTAATATTCGGCATGCTAATTACATTGCCGGTTGCCAAATTGCATTATCTCTTATAGTTTCCGAGATATGGACTATCGATAATTTACACCTTAGGCTCTGCTTCTAACTTGGGCCCAAATTGTAAAATGGTCTTACCTATTGGCGATTTCGTTCCAATTCACATTCCAAGTAATATTCGGCATGCTAATTACATTGCCGGTTGCCAAATTGCATTATCTCTTATAGTTTCCGAGATATGGACTATCGATAATTTACACCTTAGGCTCTGCTTCTAACTTGGGCCCAAATTGTAAAATGGTCTTATCTATTGGCGATTTCGTCCCAATTCACATTCCAAGTGATATTCGGCATGCTAATTACATTGCCGGTTGCGAAATTGCATTATCTCTTATAGTTTCCGAGATATGGACTATCGATAATTTACACCTTAGGCTCTGCTTCTAACTTAGGCCCAAATTGTAAAATGGTCTTATCTATTGGCGATTTCGTTCCAATTCACATTCCAGGTAATATTCGGCATGCTAATTACATTGCCAGTTGCCAAATTGCATTATCTCTTATAGTTTCCGAGATATGGACTATCGATAATTTACACCTTAGGCTCTGCTTCTAACTTGGGCCCAAATTGTAAAATGGTCTTATCTATTGGCGATTTCGTCCCAATTCACATTCCAAGTGATATTCGGCATGCTAATTACATTGCCGGTTGCGAAATTGCATTATCTCTTATAATTTCCGAGATATGGACTATCGATAATTTACACATTAGGCTCTGCTTCTAACTTGGGCCCAAATTGTAAAATGGTCTTATCTATTGGCGATTTCGTTCCAATTCACATTCCAAGTAATATTCGGCATGCTAATTACATTGCCGGTTGCCAAATTGCATTATCTCTTATAGTTTCCGAGATATGGACTATCGATAATTTACACCTTAGGCTCTGCTTCTAACTTGGGCCCAAATTGTAAAATGGTCTTATCTATTGGCGATTTAGTTGCAATTCACATTCCAAGTAATATTCGGCATGCTAATTACATTGCCGGTTGCCAAATTGCATTATCTCTTATAGTTTCCGAGATATGGACTATCGATAATTTACACCTTAGGCTCTGCTTCTAACTTGGGCCCAAATTGTAAAATGGTCTTATCTATTGGCGATTTCGTTCCAATTCACATTCCAAGTAATATTCGGCATGCTAATTACATTGCCGGTTGCCAAATTGCATTATCTCTTATAGTTTCCGAGATATGGACTATCGATAATTTACACCTTAGGCTCTGCTTCTAACTTGGGCCCAAATTGTAAAATGGTCTTATCTATTGGCGATTTCGTTCCAATTCACATTCCAAGTAATATTCGGCATGCTAATTACATTGCCGGTTGCCAAATTGCATTATCTCTTATAGTTTCCGAGATATGGACTATCGATAATTTACACCTTAGGCTCTGCTTCTAACTTGGGCCCAAATTGTAAAATGCTCTTATCTATTGGCGATTTAGTTGCAATTCACATTCCAATTAATATTCGGCATGCTAATTACATTGCCGGTTGCCAAATTGCATTATCTCTTATAGTTTCCGAGATATGGACTATCGATAATTTACACCTTAGGCTCTGCTTCTAACTTGGGCCCAAATTGTAAAATGGTCTTATCTATTGGCGATTTCGTTCCAATTCACATTCCAAGTAATATTCGGCATGCTAATTACATTGCCGGTTGCCAAATTGCATTATCTCTTATAGTTTCCGAGATATGGACTATCGATAATTTACACCTTAGGCTCTGCTTCTAACTTGGGCCCAAATTGTAAAATGGTCTTATCTATTGGCGATTCCGTTCCAATTCACATTCCAAGTAATATTCGGCATGCTAATTACATTACCGGTTGCCAAATTGCATTATCTCTTATAGTTTCCGAGATATGGACTATCGATAATTTACACCTTAGGCTCTGCTTCTAACTTGGGCCCAAATTGTAAAATGGTCTTATCTATTGGCGATTTCGTTCCTATTCACATTCCAAGTAATATTCGGCATGCTAATTACATTGCCGGTTGCCAAATTGCATTATCTCTTATAGTTTCCGAGATATGGACTATCGATAATTTACACCTTAGGCTCTGCTTCTAACTTGGGCCCAAATTGTAAAATGGTCTTACCTATTGGCGATTTCGTTCCAATTCACATTCCAAGTAATATTTGGCATGCTAATTACATTGCCGGTTGCCAAATTGCATTATCTCTTATAGTTTCCGAGATATGGACTATCGATAATTTACACCTTAGGCTCTGCTTCTAACTTGGGCCCAAATTGTAAAATGGTCTTATCTATTGGCGATTTCGTCCCAATTCACATTCCAAGTGATATTCGGCATGCTAATTACATTGCCGGTTGCGAAATTGCATTATCTCTTATAGTTTCCGAGATATGGACTATCGATAATTTACACCTTAGGCTCTGCTTCTAACTTAGGCCCAAATTGTAAAATGGTCTTATCTATTGGCGATTTCGTTCCAATTCACATTCCAGGTAATATTCGGCATGCTAATTACATTGCCAGTTGCCAAATTGCATTATCTCTTATAGTTTCCGAGATATGGACTATCGATAATTTACACCTTAGGCTCTGCTTCTAACTTGGGCCCAAATTGTAAAATGGTCTTATCTATTGGCGATTTAGTTGCAATTCACATTCCAAGTAATATTCGGCATGCTAATTACATTGCCGGTTGCCAAATTGCATTATCTCTTATAGTTTCCGAGATATGGACTATCGATAATTTACACCTTAGGCTTTGCTTCTAACTTGGGCCCAAATTGTAAAATGGTCTTATCTATTGGCGATTTAGTTGCAATTCACATTCCAAGTAATATTCGGCATGCTAATTACATTGCCGGTTGCCAAATTGCATTATCTCTTATAGTTTCCGAGATATGGACTATCGATAATTTACACCTTAGGCTCTGCTTCTAACTTGGGCCCAAATTGTAAAATGGTCTTATCTATTGGCGATTTCGTTCCAATTCACATTCCAAGTAATATTCGGCATGCTAATTACATTGCCGGTTGCCAAATTGCATTATCTCTTATAGTTTCCGAGATATGGACTATCGATAATTTACACCTTAGGCTCTGCTTCTAACTTGGGCCCAAATTGTAAAATGGTCTTATCTATTGGCGATTTCGTTCCAATTCACATTCCAAGTAATATTCGGCATGCTAATTACATTGCCGGTTGCCAAATTGCATTATCTCTTATAGTTTCCGAGATATGGACTATCGATAATTTACACCTTAGGCTCTGCTTCTAACTTGGGCCCAAATTGTAAAATGCTCTTATCTATTGGCGATTTAGTTGCAATTCACATTCCAATTAATATTCGGCATGCTAATTACATTGCCGGTTGCCAAATTGCATTATCTCTTATAGTTTCCGAGATATGGACTATCGATAATTTACACCTTAGGCTCTGCTTCTAACTTGGGCCCAAATTGTAAAATGGTCTTATCTATTGGCGATTTCGTTCCAATTCACATTCCAAGTAATATTCGGCATGCTAATTACATTGCCGGTTGCCAAATTGCATTATCTCTTATAGTTTCCGAGATATGGACTATCGATAATTTACACCTTAGGCTCTGCTTCTAACTTGGGCCCAAATTGTAAAATGGTCTTATCTATTGGCGATTCCGTTCCAATTCACATTCCAAGTAATATTCGGCATGCTAATTACATTGCCGGTTGCCAAATTGCATTATCTCTTATAGTTCCCGACATATGGACTATCGATAATTTACACCTTAGGCTCTGCTTCTAACTTGGGCCCAAATTGTAAAATGGTCTTATCTATTGGCGATTTCGTTCCAATTCACATTCCAAGTAATATTCGGCATGCTAATTACATTGCCGGTTGCCAAATTGCATTATCTCTTATAGTTTCCGAGATATGGACTATCGATAATTTACACCTTAGGCTCTGCTTCTAACTTGGGCCCAAATTGTAAAATGGTCTTACCTATTGGCGATTTCGTTCCAATTCACATTCCAAGTAATATTCGGCATGCTAATTACATTGCCGGTTGCCAAATTGCATTATCTCTTATAGTTTCCGAGATATGGACTATCGATAATTTACACCTTAGGCTCTGCTTCTAACTTGGGCCCAAATTGTAAAATGGTCTTATCTATTGGCGATTTCGTCCCAATTCACATTCCAAGTGATATTCGGCATGCTAATTACATTGCCGGTTGCGAAATTGCATTATCTCTTATAGTTTCCGAGATATGGACTATCGATAATTTACACCTTAGGCTCTGCTTCTAACTTAGGCCCAAATTGTAAAATGGTCTTATCTATTGGCGATTTCGTTCCAATTCACATTCCAGGTAATATTCGGCATGCTAATTACATTGCCAGTTGCCAAATTGCATTATCTCTTATAGTTTCCGAGATATGGACTATCGATAATTTACACCTTAGGCTCTGCTTCTAACTTGGGCCCAAATTGTAAAATGGTCTTATCTATTGGCGATTTAGTTGCAATTCACATTCCAAGTAATATTCGGCATGCTAATTACATTGCCGGTTGCCAAATTGCATTATCTCTTATAGTTTCCGAGATATGGACTATCGATAATTTACACCTTAGGCTTTGCTTCTAACTTGGGCCCAAATTGTAAAATGGTCTTATCTATTGGCGATTTAGTTGCAATTCACATTCCAAGTAATATTCGGCATGCTAATTACATTGCCGGTTGCCAAATTGCATTATCTCTTATAGTTTCCGAGATATGGACTATCGATAATTTACACCTTAGGCTCTGCTTCTAACTTGGGCCCAAATTGTAAAATGGTCTTATCTATTGGCGATTTCGTTCCAATTCACATTCCAAGTAATATTCGGCATGCTAATTACATTGCCGGTTGCCAAATTGCATTATCTCTTATAGTTTCCGAGATATGGACTATCGATAATTTACACCTTAGGCTCTGCTTCTAACTTGGGCCCAAATTGTAAAATGGTCTTATCTATTGGCTATTTCGTTCCAATTCACATTCCAAGTAATATTCGGCATGCTAATTACATTGCCGGTTGCCAAATTGCATTATCTCTTATAGTTTCCGAGATATGGACTATCGATAATTTACACCTTAGGCTCTGCTTCTAACTTGGGCCCAAATTGTAAAATGGTCTTATCTATTGGCGATTTCGTTCCAATTCATACTCCAAGTAATATTCGGCATGCTAATTACATTGCCGGTTGCGAAATTGCATTATCTCTTATAGTTTCTGAGATATGGACTATCGATAATTTACACCTTAGGCTCTGCTTCTAACTTGGGCCCAAATTGTAAAATTGTCTTATCTATTGGCGATTCCGTTCCAATTCACATTCCAAGTAATATTCGGCATGCTAATTACATTGCCGGTTGCCAAATTGCATTATCTCTTATAGTTTCCGAGATATGGACTATCGATAATTTACACCTTAGGCTCTGCTTCTAACTTGGGCCCAAATTGTAAAATGGTCTTATCTATTGGCGATTTCGTTCCAATTCACATTCCAAGTAATATTCGGCATGCTAATTACATTGCCGGTTGCCAAATTGCATTATCTCTTATAGTTCCCGAGATATGGACTATCGATAATTTACACCTTAGGCTCTGCTTCTAACTTGGGCCCAAATTGTAAAATGGTCTTACCTATTGGCGATTTCGTTCCAATTCACATTCCAAGTAATATTCGGCATGCTAATTACATTGCCGGTTGCCAAATTGCATTATCTCTTATAGTTTCCGAGATATGGACTATCGATAATTTACACCTTAGGCTCTGCTTCTAACTTGGGCCCAAATTGTAAAATGGTCTTATCTATTGGCGATTTCGTTCCAATTCACATTCCAAGTAATATTAGGCATGCTAATTACATTGCCGGTTGCCAAATTGCATTATCTCTTATAGTTTCCGAGATATGGACTATCGATAATTTACACCTTAGGCTCTGCTTCTAACTTGGGCCCAAATTGTAAAATGGTCTTATCTATTGGCGATTTCGTCCCAATTCACATTCCAAGTGATATTCGGCATGCTAATTACATTGCCGGTTGCGAAATTGCATTATCTCTTATAGTTTCCGAGATATGGACTATCGATAATTTACACCTTAGGCTCTGCTTCTAACTTGGGCCCAAATTGTAAAATGGTCTTACCTATTGGCGATTTCGTTCCAATTCACATTCCAAGTAATATTCGGCATGCTAATTACATTGCCGGTTGCCAAATTGCATTATCTCTTATAGTTTCCGAGATATGGACTGTCGATAATTTACACCTTAGGCTCTGCTTCTAACTTGGGCAAAAATTGTAAAATGGTCTTATCTATTGGCGATTTCGTTCCAATTCACATTCCAAGTAATATTCGGCATGCTAATTACATTGCCGATTGCCAAATTGCATTATCTCTTATAGTTTCCGAGATATGGACTATCGATAATTTACACCTTAGGCTCTGCTTCTAACTTGGGCCCAAATTGTAAAATGGTCTTATCTATTGGCGATTTCGTCCCAATTCACATTCCAAGTGATATTCGGCATGCTAATTACATTGCCGGTTGCGAAATTGCATTATCTCTTATAGTTTCCGAGATATGGACTATCGATAATTTACACCTTAGGCTCTGCTTCTAACTTGGGCCCAAATTGTAAAATGGTCTTATCTATTGGCGATTTCGTTCCAATTCACATTCCAAGTAATATTCGGCATGCTAATTACATTGCCGGTTGCCAAATTGCATTATCTCTTATAGTTTCCGAGATATGGTCTATCGATAATTTACACCTTAGGCTCTGCTTCTAACTTGGGCCCAAATTGTAAAATGGTCTTATCTATTGGCGATTTAGTTGCAATTCACATTCCAAGTAATATTCGGCATGCTAATTACATTGCCGGTTGCCAAATTGCATTATCTCTTATAGTTTCCGAGATATGGACTATCGATAATTTACACCTTAGGCTCTGCTTCTAACTTGGGCCCAAATTGTAAAATGGTCTTATCTATTGGCGATTTCGTTCCAATTCACATTCCAAGTAATATTCGGCATGCTAATTACATTGCCGGTTGCCAAATTGCATTATCTCTTATAGTTTCCGAGATATGGACTATCGATAATTTACACCTTAGGCTCTGCTTCTAACTTGGGCCCAAATTGTAAAATGGTCTTATCTATTGGCGATTTCGTTCCAATTCACATTCCAAGTAATATTCGGCATGCTAATTACATTGCCGGTTGCCAAATTGCATTATCTCTTATAGTTTCCGAGATATGGACTATCGATAATTTACACCTTAGGCTCTGCTTCTAACTTGGGCCCAAATTGTAAAATGGTCTTATCTATTGGCGATTTAGTTGCAATTCACATTCCAAGTAATATTCGGCATGCTAATTACATTGCCGGTTGCCAAATTGCATTATCTCTTATAGTTTCCGAGATATGGACTATCGATAATTTACACCTTAGGCTCTGCTTCTAACTTGGGCCCAAATTGTAAAATGGTCTTATCTATTGGCGATTTCGTTCCAATTCACATTCCAAGTAATATTCGGCATGCTAATTACATTGCCGGTTGCCAAATTGCATTATCTCTTATAGTTTCCGAGATATGGACTATCGATAATTTACACCTTAGGCTCTGCTTCTAACTTGGGCCCAAATTGTAAAATGGTCTTATCTATTGGCTATTTCGTTCCAATTCACATTCCAAGTAATATTCGGCATGCTAATTACATTGCCGTTTGCCAAATTGCATTATCTCTTATAGTTTCCGAGATATGGACTATCGATAATTTACACCTTAGGCTCTGCTTCTAACTTGGGCCCAAATTGTAAAATGGTCTTATCTATTGGCGATTTCGTTCCAATTCACATTCCAAGTAATATTCGGCATGCTAATTACATTGCCGATTGCCAAATTGCATTATCTCTTATAGTTTCCGAGATATGGACTATCGATAATTTACACCTTAGGCTCTGCTTCTAACTTGGGCCCAAATTGTAAAATGGTCTTATCTATTGGCGATTTCGTCCCAATTCACATTCCAAGTGATATTCGGCATGCTAATTACATTGCCGGTTGCGAAATTGCATTATCTCTTATAGTTTCCGAGATATGGACTATCGATAATTTACACCTTAGGCTCTGCTTCTAACTTGGGCCCAAATTTTAAAATGGTCTTATCTATTGGCGATTTCGTTCCAATTCACATTCCAAGTAATATTCGGCATGCTAATTACATTGCCGGTTGCCAAATTGCATTATCTCTTATAGTTTCCGAGATATGGACTATCGATAATTTACACCTTAGGCTCTGCTTCTAACTTGGGCCCAAATTGTAAAATGGTCTTATCTATTGGCGATTTAGTTGCAATTCACATTCCAAGTAATATTCGGCATGCTAATTACATTGCCGGTTGCCAAATTGCATTATCTCTTATAGTTTCCGAGATATGGACTATCGATAATTTACACCTTAGGCTCTGCTTCTAACTTGGGCCCAAATTGTAAAATGGTCTTATCTATTGGCGATTTCGTTCCAATTCACATTCCAAGTAATATTCGGCATGCTAATTACATTGCCGGTTGCCAAATTGCATTATCTCTTATAGTTTCCGAGATATGGACTATCGATAATTTACACCTTAGGCTCTGCTTCTAACTTGGGCCCAAATTGTAAAATGGTCTTATCTATTGGCGATTTCGTTCCAATTCACATTCCAAGTAATATTCGGCATGCTAATTACATTGCCGGTTGCCAAATTGCATTATCTCTTATAGTTTCCGAGATATGGACTATCGATAATTTACACCTTAGGCTCTGCTTCTAACTTGGGCCCAAATTGTAAAATGCTATTATCTATTGGCGATTTAGTTGCAATTCACATTCCAATTAATATTCGGCATGCTAATTACATTGCCGGTTGCCAAATTGCATTATCTCTTATAGTTTCCGAGATATGGACTATCGATAATTTACACCTTAGGCTCTGCTTCTAACTTGGGCCCAAATTGTAAAATGGTCTTATCTATTGGCGATTTCGTTCCAATTCACATTCCAAGTAATATTCGGCATGCTAATTACATAGCCGGTTGCCAAATTGCATTATCTCTTATAGTTTCCGAGATATGGACTATCGATAATTTACACCTTAGGCTCTGCTTCTAACTTGGGCCCAAATTGTAAAATGGTCTTATCTATTGGCGATTCCGTTCCAATTCACATTCCAAGTAATATTCGGCATGCTAATTACATTGCCGGTTGCCAAATTGCATTATCTCTTATAGTTTCCGAGATATGGACTATCGATAATTTACACCTTAGGCTCTGCTTCTAACTTGGGCCCAAATTGTAAAATGGTCTTATCTATTGGCGATTTCGTCCCAATTCACATTCCAAGTGATATTCGGCATGCTAATTACATTGCCGGTTGCGAAATTGCATTATCTCTTATAGTTTCCGAGATATGGACTATCGATAATTTACACCTTAGGCTCTGCTTCTAACTTGGGCCCAAATTGTAAAATGGTCTTATCTATTGGCGATTTCGTTCCAATTCACATTCCAAGTAATATTCGGCATGCTAATTACATTGCCGGTTGCCAAATTGCATTATCTCTTATAGTTTCCGAGATATGGACTATCGATAATTTACACCTTAGGCTCTGCTTCTAACTTGGGCCCAAATTGTAAAATGGTCTTATCTATTGGCGATTTAGTTGCAATTCACATTCCAAGTAATATTCGGCATGCTAATTACATTGCCGGTTGCCAAATTGCATTATCTCTTATAGTTTCCGAGATATGGACTATCGATAATTTACACCTTAGGCTCTGCTTCTAACTTGGGCCCAAATTGTAAAATGGTCTTATCTATTGGCGATTTCGTTCCAATTCACATTCCAAGTAATATTCGGCATGCTAATTACATTGCCGGTTGCCAAATTGCATTATCTCTTATAGTTTCCGAGATATGGACTATCGATAATTTACACCTTAGGCTCTGCTTCTAACTTGGGCCCAAATTGTAAAATGGTCTTATCTATTGGCGATTTCGTTCCAATTCACATTCCAAGTAATATTCGGCATGCTAATTACATTGCCGGTTGCCAAATTGCATTATCTCTTATAGTTTCCGAGATATGGACTATCGATAATTTACACCTTAGGCTCTGCTTCTAACTTGGGCCCAAATTGTAAAATGCTCTTATCTATTGGCGATTTAGTTGCAATTCACATTCCAATTAATATTCGGCATGCTAATTACATTGCCGGTTGCCAAATTGCATTATCTCTTATAGTTTCCGAGATATGGACTATCGATAATTTACACCTTAGGCTCTGCTTCTAACTTGGGCCCAAATTGTAAAATGGTCTTATCTATTGGCGATTTCGTTCCAATTCACATTCCAAGTAATATTCGGCATGCTAATTACATTGCCGGTTGCCAAATTGCATTATCTCTTATAGTTTCCGAGATATGGACTATCGATAATTTACACCTTAGGCTCTGCTTCTAACTTGGGCCCAAATTGTAAAATGGTCTTATCTATTGGCGATTCCGTTCCAATTCACATTCCAAGTAATATTCGGCATGCTAATTACATTGCCGGTTGCCAAATTGCATTATCTCTTATAGTTTCCGAGATATGGACTATCGATAATTTACACCTTAGGCTCTGCTTCTAACTTGGGCCCAAATTTTAAAATGGTCTTATCTATTGGCGATTTCGTTCCAATTCACATTCCAAGTAATATTCGGCATGCTAATTACATTGCCGGTTGCCAAATTGCATTATCTCTTATAGTTTCCGAGATATGGACTATCGATAATTTACACCTTAGGCTCTGCTTCTAACTTGGGCCCAAATTGTAAAATGGTCTTATCTATTGGCGATTTCGTTCCAATTCACATTCCAAGTAATATTCGGCATGCTAATTACATTGCCGGTTGCCAAATTGCATTATCTCTTATAGTTTCCGAGATATGGACTATCGATAATTTACACCTTAGGCTCTGCTTCTAACTTGGGCCCAAATTGTAAAATGGTCTTATCTATTGGCGATTTCGTTCCAATTCACATTCCAAGTAATATTCGGCATGCTAATTACATTGCCGGTTGCCAAATTGCATTATCTCTTATAGTTTCCGAGATATGGACTATCGATAATTTACACCTTAGGCTCTGCTTCTAACTTGGGCCCAAATTGTAAAATGGTCTTATCTATTGGCGATTTCGTCCCAATTCACATTCCAAGTGATATTCGGTATGCTAATTACATTGCCGGTTGCGAAATTGCATTATCTCTTATAGTTTCCGAGATATGGACTATCGATAATTTACACCTTAGGCTCTGCTTCTAACTTGGGCCCAAATTGTAAAATGGTCTTATCTATTGGCGATTTCGTTCCAATTCACATTCCAAGTAATATTCGGCATGCTAATTACATTGCCGGTTGCCAAATTGCATTATCTCTTATAGTTTCCGAGATATGGACTATCGATAATTTACACCTTAGGCTCTGCTTCTAACTTGGGCCCAAATTGTAAAATGGTCTTATCTATTGGCGATTTCGTTCCAATTCACATTCCAAGTAATATTCGGCATGCTAATTACATTGCCGGTTGCCAAATTGAATTATCACTTATAGTTTCCGAGATATGGACTATCGATAATTTACACCTTAGGCTCTGCTTCTAACTTGGGCCCAAATTGTAAAATGGTCTTACCTATTGGCGATTTCGTTCCAATTCACATTCCAAGTAATATTCGGCATGCTAATTACATTGCCGGTTGCCAAATTGCATTATCTCTTATAGTTTCCGAGATATGGACTATCGATAATTTACACCTTAGGCTCTGCTTCTAACTTGGGCCCAAATTGTAAAATGGTCTTATCTATTGGCGATTTCGTTCCAATTCACATTCCAAGTAATATTCGGCATGCTAATTACATTGCCGGTTGCCAAATTGCATTATCTCTTATAGTTTCCGAGATATGGACTATCGATAATTTACACCTTAGGCTCTGCTTCTAACTTGGGCCCAAATTGTAAAATGGTCTTATCTATTGGCGATTTCGTCCCAATTCACATTCCAAGTGATATTCGGCACGCTAATTACATTGCCGGTTGCGAAATTGCATTATCTCTTATAGTTTCCGAGATATGGACTATCGATAATTTACACCATAGGCTCTGCTTCTAACTTGGGCCCAAATTGTAAAATGGTCTTATCTATTGGCGATTTCGTTCCAATTCACATTCCAAGTAATATTCGGCATGCTAATTACATTGCCGGTTGCCAAATTGCATTATCTCTTATAGTTTCCGAGATATGGACTATCGATAATTTACACCTTAGGCTCTGCTTCTAACTTGCTCCCAAATTGTAAAATGGTCTTATCTATTGGCGATTTCGTTCGAATTCACATTCCAAGTAATATTCGGCATGCTAATTACATTGCCGGTTGCCAAATTGCATTATCTCTTATAGTTTCCGAGATATGGACTATCGATAATTTACACCTTAGGCTCTGCTTCTAACTTGGGCCCAAATTGTAAAATGGTCTTATCTATTGGCGATTTCGTCCCAATTCACATTCCAAGTGATATTCGGCATGCTAATTACATTGCCGGTTGCGAAATTGCATTATCTCTTATAATTTCCGAGATATGGACTATCGATAATTTACACATTAGGCTCTGCTTCTAACTTGGGCCCAAATTGTAAAATGGTCTTATCTATTGGCGATTTCGTTCCAATTCACATTCCAAGTAATATTCGGCATGCTAATTACATTGCCGGTTGCCAAATTGCATTATCTCTTATAGTTTCCGAGATATGGACTATCGATAATTTACACCTTAGGCTCTGCTTCTAACTTGGGCCCAACTTGTAAAATGGTCTTATCTATTGGCGATTTCGTCCCAATTCACATTCCAAGTGATATTCGGCATGCTAATTACATTGCCAGTTGCGAAATTGCATTATCTCTTATAGTTTCCGAGATATGGACTATCGATAATTTACACCATAGGCTCTGCTTCTAACTTGGGCCCAAATTGTAAAATGGTCTTATCTATTGGCGATTTCGTTCCAATTCACATTCCAAGTAATATTCGGCATGCTAATTACATTGCCGGTTGCCAAATTGCATTATCTCTTATAGTTTCCGAGATATGGACTATCGATAATTTACACCTTAGGCTCTGCTTCTAACTTGCTCCCAAATTGTAAAATGGTCTTATCTATTGGCGATTTCGTTCCAATTCACATTCCAAGTAATATTCGGCATGCTAATTACATTGCCAGTTGCCAAATTGCATTATCTCTTATAGTTTCCGAGATATGGACTATCGATAATTTACACCTTAGGCTCTGCTTCTAACTTGGGCCCAAATTGTAAAATGGTCTTATCTATTGGCGATTTCGTCCCAATTCACATTCCAAGTGATATTCGGCATGCTAATTACATTGCCGGTTGCGAAATTGCATTATCTCTTATAATTTCCGAGATATGGACTATCGATAATTTACACATTAGGCTCTGCTTCTAACTTGGGCCCAAATTGTAAAATGGTCTTATCTATTGGCGATTTCGTTCCAATTCACATTCCAAGTAATATTCGGCATGCTAATTACATTGCCGGTTGCCAAATTGCATTATCTCTTATAGTTTCCGAGATATGGACTATCGATAATTTACACCTTAGGCTCTGCTTCTAACTTGGGCCCAAATTGTAAAATGGTCTTATCTATTGGCGATTTCGTTCCAATTCACATTCCAAGTAATATTCGGCATGCTAATTACATTGCCGGTTGCCAAATTGCATTATCTCTTATAGTTTCCGAGATATGGACTATCGATAATTTACACCTTAGGCTCTGCTTCTAACTTGGGCCCAAATTGTAAAATGGTCTTACCTATTGGCGATTTCGTTCCAATTCACATTCCAAGTAATATTTGGCATGCTAATTACATTGCCGGTTGCCAAATTGCATTATCTCTTATAGTTTCCGAGATATGGACTATCGATAATTTACACCTTAGGCTCTGCTTCTAACTTGGGCCCAAATTGTAAAATGGTCTTATCTATTGGCGATTTCGTCCCAATTCACATTCCAAGTGATATTCGGCATGCTAATTACATTGCCGGTTGCCAAATTGCATTATCTCTTATAGTTTCCGAGATATGGACTATCGATAATTTACACCTTAGGCTCTGCTTCTAACTTGGGCCCAAATTGTAAAATGGTCTTATCTATTGGCGATTCCGTTCCAATTCACATTCCAAGTAATATTCGGCATGCTAATTACATTACCGGTTGCCAAATTGCATTATCTCTTATAGTTTCCGAGATATGGACTATCGATAATTTACACCTTAGGCTCTGCTTCTAACTTGGGCCCAAATTGTAAAATGGTCTTATCTATTGGCGATTTCGTTCCAATTCACATTCCAAGTAATATTCGGCATGCTAATTACATTGCCGGTTGCCAAATTGCATTATCTCTTATAGTTTCCGAGATATGGACTATCGATAATTTACACCTTAGGCTCTGCTTCTAACTTGGGCCCAAATTGTAAAATGGTCTTACCTATTGGCGATTTCGTTGCAATTCACATTCCAAGTAATATTTGGCATGCTAATTACATTGCCGGTTGCCAAATTGCATTATCTCTTATAGTTTCCGAGATATGGACTATCGATAATTTACACCTTAGGCTCTGCTTCTAACTTGGGCCCAAATTGTAAAATGGTCTTATCTATTGGCGATTTCGTCCCAATTCACATTCCAAGTGATATTCGGCATGCTAATTACATTGCCGGTTGCGAAATTGCATTATCTCTTATAGTTTCCGAGATATGGACTATCGATAATTTACACCTTAGGCTCTGCTTCTAACTTAGGCCCAAATTGTAAAATGGTCTTATCTATTGGCGATTTCGTTCCAATTCACATTCCAGGTAATATTCGGCATGCTAATTACATTGCCAGTTGCCAAATTGCATTATCTCTTATAGTTTCCGAGATATGGACTATCGATAATTTACACCTTAGGCTCTGCTTCAAACTTGGGCCCAAATTGTAAAATGGTCTTATCTATTGGCGATTTAGTTGCAATTCACATTCCAAGTAATATTCGGCATGCTAATTACATTGCCGGTTGCCAAATTGCATTATCTCTTATAGTTTCCGAGATATGGACTATCGATAATTTACACCTTAGGCTTTGCTTCTAACTTGGGCCCAAATTGTAAAATGGTCTTATCTATTGGCGATTTAGTTGCAATTCACATTCCAAGTAATATTCGGCATGCTAATTACATTGCCGGTTGCCAAATTGCATTATCTCTTATAGTTTCCGAGATATGGACTATCGATAATTTACACCTTAGGCTCTGCTTCTAACTTGGGCCCAAATTGTAAAATGGTCTTATCTATTGGCGATTTCGTTCCAATTCACATTCCAAGTAATATTCGGCATGCTAATTACATTGCCGGTTGCCAAATTGCATTATCTCTTATAGTTTCCGAGATATGGACTATCGATAATTTACACCTTAGGCTCTGCTTCTAACTTGGGCCCAAATTGTAAAATGGTCTTATCTATTGGCGATTTCGTTCCAATTCACATTCCAAGTAATATTCGGCATGCTAATTACATTGCCGGTTGCCAAATTGCATTATCTCTTATAGTTTCCGAGATATGGACTATCGATAATTTACACCTTAGGCTCTGCTTCTAACTTGGGCCCAAATTGTAAAATGCTCTTATCTATTGGCGATTTAGTTGCAATTCACATTCCAATTAATATTCGGCATGCTAATTACATTGCCGGTTGCCAAATTGCATTATCTCTTATAGTTTCCGAGATATGGACTATCGATAATTTACACCTTAGGCTCTGCTTCTAACTTGGGCCCAAATTGTAAAATGGTCTTATCTATTGGCGATTTCGTTCCAATTCACATTCCAAGTAATATTCGGCATGCTAATTACATTGCCGGTTGCCAAATTGCATTATCTCTTATAGTTTCCGAGATATGGACTATCGATAATTTACACCTTAGGCTCTGCTTCTAACTTGGGCCCAAATTGTAAAATGGTCTTATCTATTGGCGATTCCGTTCCAATTCACATTCCAAGTAATATTCGGCATGCTAATTACATTGCCGGTTGCCAAATTGCATTATCTCTTATAGTTCCCGACATATGGACTATCGATAATTTACACCTTAGGCTCTGCTTCTAACTTGGGCCCAAATTGTAAAATGGTCTTATCTATTGGCGATTTCGTTCCAATTCTCATTCCAAGTAATATTCGGCATGCTAATTACATTGCCGGTTGCCAAATTGCATTATCTCTTATAGTTTCCGAGATATGGACTATCGATAATTTACACCTTAGGCTCTGCTTCTAACTTGGGCCCAAATTGTAAAATGGTCTTACCTATTGGCGATTTCGTTCCAATTCACATTCCAAGTAATATTCGGCATGCTAATTACATTGCCGGTTGCCAAATTGCATTATCTCTTATAGTTTCCGAGATATGGACTATCGATAATTTACACCTTAGGCTCTGCTTCTAACTTGGGCCCAAATTGTAAAATGGTCTTATCTATTGGCGATTTCGTCCCAATTCACATTCCAAGTGATATTCGGCATGCTAATTACATTGCCGGTTGCGAAATTGCATTATCTCTTATAGTTTCCGAGATATGGACTATCGATAATTTACACCTTAGGCTCTGCTTCTAACTTAGGCCCAAATTGTAAAATGGTCTTATCTATTGGCGATTTCGTTCCAATTCACATTCCAGGTAATATTCGGCATGCTAATTACATTGCCAGTTGCCAAATTGCATTATCTCTTATAGTTTCCGAGATATGGACTATCGATAATTTACACCTTAGGCTCTGCTTCTAACTTGGGCCCAAATTGTAAAATGGTCTTATCTATTGGCGATTTAGTTGCAATTCACATTCCAAGTAATATTCGGCATGCTAATTACATTGCCGGTTGCCAAATTGCATTATCTCTTATAGTTTCCGAGATATGGACTATCGATAATTTACACCTTAGGCTTTGCTTCTAACTTGGGCCCAAATTGTAAAATGGTCTTATCTATTGGCGATTTAGTTGCAATTCACATTCCAAGTAATATTCGGCATGCTAATTACATTGCCGGTTGCCAAATTGCATTATCTCTTATAGTTTCCGAGATATGGACTATCGATAATTTACACCTTAGGCTCTGCTTCTAACTTGGGCCCAAATTGTAAAATGGTCTTATCTATTGGCGATTTCGTTCCAATTCACATTCCAAGTAATATTCGGCATGCTAATTACATTGCCGGTTGCCAAATTGCATTATCTCTTATAGTTTCCGAGATATGGACTATCGATAATTTACACCTTAGGCTCTGCTTCTAACTTGGGCCCAAATTGTAAAATGGTCTTATCTATTGGCTATTTCGTTCCAATTCACATTCCAAGTAATATTCGGCATGCTAATTACATTGCCGGTTGCGAAATTGCATTATCTCTTATAGTTTCTGAGATATGGACTATCGATAATTTACACCTTAGGCTCTGCTTCTAACTTGGGCCCAAATTGTAAAATGGTCTTATCTATTGGCGATTCCGTTCCAATTCACATTCCAAGTAATATTCGGCATGCTAATTACATTGCCGGTTGCCAAATTGCATTATCTCTTATAGTTTCCGAGATATGGACTATCGATAATTTACACCTTAGGCTCTGCTTCTAACTTGGGCCCAAATTGTAAAATGGTCTTATCTATTGGCGATTTCGTTCCAATTCATACTCCAAGTAATATTCGGCATGCTAATTACATTGCCGGTTGCGAAATTGCATTATCTCTTATAGTTTCTGAGATATGGACTATCGATAATTTACACCTTAGGCTCTGCTTCTAACTTGGGCCCAAATTGTAAAATGGTCTTATCTATTGGCGATTCCGTTCCAATTCACATTCCAAGTAATATTCGGCATGCTAATTACATTGCCGGTTGCCAAATTGCATTATCTCTTATAGTTTCCGAGATATGGACTATCGATAATTTACACCTTAGGCTCTGCTTCTAACTTGGGCCCAAATTGTAAAATGGTCTTATCTATTGGCGATTTCGTTCCAATTCACATTCCAAGTAATATTCGGCATGCTAATTACATTGCCGGTTGCCAAATTGCATTATCTCTTATAGTTCCCGAGATATGGACTATCGATAATTTACACCTTAGGCTCTGCTTCTAACTTGGGCCCAAATTGTAAAATGGTCTTACCTATTGGCGATTTCGTTCCAATTCACATTCCAAGTAATATTCGGCATGCTAATTACATTGCCGGTTGCCAAATTGCATTATCTCTTATAGTTTCCGAGATATGGACTATCGATAATTTACACCTTAGGCTCTGCTTCTAACTTGGGCCCAAATTGTAAAATGGTCTTATCTATTGGCGATTTCGTTCCAATTCACATTCCAAGTAATATTAGGCATGCTAATTACATTGCCGGTTGCCAAATTGCATTATCTCTTATAGTTTCCGAGATATGGACTATCGATAATTTACACCTTAGGCTCTGCTTCTAACTTGGGCCCAAATTGTAAAATGGTCTTATCTATTGGCGATTTCGTCCCAATTCACATTCCAAGTGATATTCGGCATGCTAATTACATTGCCGGTTGCGAAATTGCATTATCTCTTATAGTTTCCGAGATATGGACTATCGATAATTTACACCTTAGGCTCTGCTTCTAACTTGGGCCCAAATTGTAAAATGGTCTTACCTATTGGCGATTTCGTTCCAATTCACATTCCAAGTAATATTCGGCATGCTAATTACATTGCCGGTTGCCAAATTGCATTATCTCTTATAGTTTCCGAGATATGGACTGTCGATAATTTACACCTTAGGCTCTGCTTCTAACTTGGGCAAAAATTGTAAAATGGTCTTATCTATTGGCGATTTCGTTCCAATTCACATTCCAAGTAATATTCGGCATGCTAATTACATTGCCGATTGCCAAATTGCATTATCTCTTATAGTTTCCGAGATATGGACTATCGATAATTTACACCTTAGGCTCTGCTTCTAACTTGGGCCCAAATTGTAAAATGGTCTTATCTATTGGCGATTTCGTCCCAATTCACATTCCAAGTGATATTCGGCATGCTAATTACATTGCCGGTTGCGAAATTGCATTATCTCTTATAGTTTCCGAGATATGGACTATCGATAATTTACACCTTAGGCTCTGCTTCTAACTTGGGCCCAAATTGTAAAATGGTCTTATCTATTGGCGATTTCGTTCCAATTCACATTCCAAGTAATATTCGGCATGCTAATTACATTGCCGGTTGCCAAATTGCATTATCTCTTATAGTTTCCGAGATATGGTCTATCGATAATTTACACCTTAGGCTCTGCTTCTAACTTGGGCCCAAATTGTAAAATGGTCTTATCTATTGGCGATTTAGTTGCAATTCACATTCCAAGTAATATTCGGCATGCTAATTACATTGCCGGTTGCCAAATTGCATTATCTCTTATAGTTTCCGAGATATGGACTATCGATAATTTACACCTTAGGCTCTGCTTCTAACTTGGGCCCAAATTGTAAAATGGTCTTATCTATTGGCGATTTCGTTCCAATTCACATTCCAAGTAATATTCGGCATGCTAATTACATTGCCGGTTGCCAAATTGCATTATCTCTTATAGTTTCCGAGATATGGACTATCGATAATTTACACCTTAGGCTCTGCTTCTAACTTGGGCCCAAATTGTAAAATGGTCTTATCTATTGGCGATTTCGTTCCAATTCACATTCCAAGTAATATTCGGCATGCTAATTACATTGCCGGTTGCCAAATTGCATTATCTCTTATAGTTTCCGAGATATGGACTATCGATAATTTACACCTTAGGCTCTGCTTCTAACTTGGGCCCAAATTGTAAAATGGTCTTATCTATTGGCGATTTAGTTGCAATTCACATTCCAAGTAATATTCGGCATGCTAATTACATTGCCGGTTGCCAAATTGCATTATCTCTTATAGTTTCCGAGATATGGACTATCGATAATTTACACCTTAGGCTCTGCTTCTAACTTGGGCCCAAATTGTAAAATGGTCTTATCTATTGGCGATTTCGTTCCAATTCACATTCCAAGTAATATTCGGCATGCTAATTACATTGCCGGTTGCCAAATTGCATTATCTCTTATAGTTTCCGAGATATGGACTATCGATAATTTACACCTTAGGCTCTGCTTCTAACTTGGGCCCAAATTGTAAAATGGTCTTATCTATTGGCTATTTCGTTCCAATTCACATTCCAAGTAATAATCGGCATGCTAATTACATTGCCGTTTGCCAAATTGCATTATCTCTTATAGTTTCCGAGATATGGACTATCGATAATTTACACCTTAGGCTCTGCTTCTAACTTGGGCCCAAATTGTAAAATGGTCTTATCTATTGGCGATTTCGTTCCAATTCACATTCCAAGTAATATTCGGCATGCTAATTACATTGCCGATTGCCAAATTGCATTATCTCTTATAGTTTCCGAGATATGGACTATCGATAATTTACACCTTAGGCTCTGCTTCTAACTTGGGCCCAAATTGTAAAATGGTCTTATCTATTGGCGATTTCGTCCCAATTCACATTCCAAGTGATATTCGGCATGCTAATTACATTGCCGGTTGCGAAATTGCATTATCTCTTATAGTTTCCGAGATATGGACTATCGATAATTTACACCTTAGGCTCTGCTTCTAACTTGGGCCCAAATTTTAAAATGGTCTTATCTATTGGCGATTTCGTTCCAATTCACATTCCAAGTAATATTCGGCATGCTAATTACATTGCCGGTTGCCAAATTGCATTATCTCTTATAGTTTCCGAGATATGGACTATCGATAATTTACACCTTAGGCTCTGCTTCTAACTTGGGCCCAAATTGTAAAATGGTCTTATCTATTGGCGATTTAGTTGCAATTCACATTCCAAGTAATATTCGGCATGCTAATTACATTGCCGGTTGCCAAATTGCATTATCTCTTATAGTTTCCGAGATATGGACTATCGATAATTTACACCTTAGGCTCTGCTTCTAACTTGGGCCCAAATTGTAAAATGGTCTTATCTATTGGCGATTTCGTTCCAATTCACATTCCAAGTAATATTCGGCATGCTAATTACATTGCCGGTGGCCAAATTGCATTATCTCTTATAGTTTCCGAGATATGGACTATCGATAATTTACACCTTAGGCTCTGCTTCTAACTTGGGCCCAAATTGTAAAATGGTCTTATCTATTGGCGATTTCGTTCCAATTCACATTCCAAGTAATATTCGGCATGCTAATTACATTGCCGGTTGCCAAATTGCATTATCTCTTATAGTTTCCGAGATATGGACTATCGATAATTTACACCTTAGGCTCTGCTTCTAACTTGGGCCCAAATTGTAAAATGCTATTATCTATTGGCGATTTAGTTGCAATTCACATTCCAATTAATATTCGGCATGCTAATTACATTGCCGGTTGCCAAATTGCATTATCTCTTATAGTTTCCGAGATATGGACTATCGATAATTTACACCTTAGGCTCTGCTTCTAACTTGGGCCCAAATTGTAAAATGGTCTTATCTATTGGCGATTTCGTTCCAATTCACATTCCAAGTAATATTCGGCATGCTAATTACATTGCCGGTTGCCAAATTGCATTATCTCTTATAGTTTCCGAGATATGGACTATCGATAATTTACACCTTAGGCTCTGCTTCTAACTTGGGCCCAAATTGTAAAATGGTCTTATCTATTGGCGATTCCGTTCCAATTCACATTCCAAGTAATATTCGGCATGCTAATTACATTGCCGGTTGCCAAATTGCATTATCTCTTATAGTTTCCGAGATATGGACTATCGATAATTTACACCTTAGGCTCTGCTTCTAACTTGGGCCCAAATTGTAAAATGGTCTTATCTATTGGCGATTTCGTCCCAATTCACATTCCAAGTGATATTCGGCATGCTAATTACATTGCCGGTTGCGAAATTGCATTATCTCTTATAGTTTCCGAGATATGGACTATCGATAATTTACACCTTAGGCTCTGCTTCTAACTTGGGCCCAAATTGTAAAATGGTCTTATCTATTGGCGATTTCGTTCCAATTCACATTCCAAGTAATATTCGGCATGCTAATTACATTGCCGGTTGCCAAATTGCATTATCTCTTATAGTTTCCGAGATATGGACTATCGATAATTTACACCTTAGGCTCTGCTTCTAACTTGGGCCCAAATTGTAAAATGGTCTTATCTATTGGCGATTTAGTTGCAATTCACATTCCAAGTAATATTCGGCATGCTAATTACATTGCCGGTTGCCAAATTGCATTATCTCTTATAGTTTCCGAGATATGGACTATCGATAATTTACACCTTAGGCTCTGCTTCTAACTTGGGCCCAAATTGTAAAATGGTCTTATCTATTGGCGATTTCGTTCCAATTCACATTCCAAGTAATATTCGGCATGCTAATTACATTGCCGGTTGCCAAATTGCATTATCTCTTATAGTTTCCGAGATATGGACTATCGATAATTTACACCTTAGGCTCTGCTTCTAACTTGGGCCCAAATTGTAAAATGGTCTTATCTATTGGCGATTTCGTTCCAATTCACATTCCAAGTAATATTCGGCATGCTAATTACATTGCCGGTTGCCAAATTGCATTATCTCTTATAGTTTCCGAGATATGGACTATCGATAATTTACACCTTAGGCTCTGCTTCTAACTTGGGCCCAAATTGTAAAATGCTCTTATCTATTGGCGATTTAGTTGCAATTCACATTCCAATTAATATTCGGCATGCTAATTACATTGCCGGTTGCCAAATTGCATTATCTCTTATAGTTTCCGAGATATGGACTATCGATAATTTACACCTTAGGCTCTGCTTCTAACTTGGGCCCAAATTGTAAAATGGTCTTATCTATTGGCGATTTCGTTCCAATTCACATTCCAAGTAATATTCGGCATGCTAATTACATTGCCGGTTGCCAAATTGCATTATCTCTTATAGTTTCCGAGATATGGACTATCGATAATTTACACCTTAGGCTCTGCTTCTAACTTGGGCCCAAATTGTAAAATGGTCTTATCTATTGGCGATTCCGTTCCAATTCACATTCCAAGTAATATTCGGCATGCTAATTACATTGCCGGTTGCCAAATTGCATTATCTCTTATAGTTTCCGAGATATGGACTATCGATAATTTACACCTTAGGCTCTGCTTCTAACTTGGGCCCAAATTTTAAAATGGTCTTATCTATTGGCGATTTCGTTCCAATTCACATTCCAAGTAATATTCGGCATGCTAATTACATTGCCGGTTGCCAAATTGCATTATCTCTTATAGTTTCCGAGATATGGACTATCGATAATTTACACCTTAGGCTCTGCTTCTAACTTGGGCCCAAATTGTAAAATGGTCTTATCTATTGGCGATTTCGTTCCAATTCACATTCCAAGTAATATTCGGCATGCTAATTACATTGCCGGTTGCCAAATTGCATTATCTCTTATAGTTTCCGAGATATGGACTATCGATAATTTACACCTTAGGCTCTGCTTCTAACTTGGGCCCAAATTGTAAAATGGTCTTATCTATTGGCGATTTCGTTCCAATTCACATTCCAAGTAATATTCGGCATGCTAATTACATTGCCGGTTGCCAAATTGCATTATCTCTTATAGTTTCCGAGATATGGACTATCGATAATTTACACCTTAGGCTCTGCTTCTAACTTGGGCCCAAATTGTAAAATGGTCTTATCTATTGGCGATTTCGTCCCAATTCACATTCCAAGTGATATTCGGTATGCTAATTACATTGCCGGTTGCGAAATTGCATTATCTCTTATAGTTTCCGAGATATGGACTATCGATAATTTACACCTTAGGCTCTGCTTCTAACTTGGGCCCAAATTGTAAAATGGTCTTATCTATTGGCGATTTCGTTCCAATTCACATTCCAAGTAATATTCGGCATGCTAATTACATTGCCGGTTGCCAAATTGCATTATCTCTTATAGTTTCCGAGATATGGACTATCGATAATTTACACCTTAGGCTCTGCTTCTAACTTGGGCCCAAATTGTAAAATGGTCTTATCTATTGGCGATTTCGTTCCAATTCACATTCCAAGTAATATTCGGCATGCTAATTACATTGCCGGTTGCCAAATTGAATTATCACTTATAGTTTCCGAGATATGGACTATCGATAATTTACACCTTAGGCTCTGCTTCTAACTTGGGCCCAAATTGTAAAATGGTCTTACCTATTGGCGATTTCGTTCCAATTCACATTCCAAGTAATATTCGGCATGCTAATTACATTGCCGGTTGCCAAATTGCATTATCTCTTATAGTTTCCGAGATATGGACTATCGATAATTTACACCTTAGGCTCTGCTTCTAACTTGGGCCCAAATTGTAAAATGGTCTTATCTATTGGCGATTTCGTTCCAATTCACATTCCAAGTAATATTCGGCATGCTAATTACATTGCCGGTTGCCAAATTGCATTATCTCTTATAGTTTCCGAGATATGGACTATCGATAATTTACACCTTAGTCTCTGCTTCTAACTTGGGCCCAAATTGTAAAATGGTCTTATCTATTGGCGATTTCGTCCCAATTCACATTCCAAGTGATATTCGGCATGCTAATTACATTGCCGGTTGCGAAATTGCATTATCTCTTATAGTTTCCGAGATATGGACTATCGATAATTTACACCATAGGCTCTGCTTCTAACTTGGGCCCAAATTGTAAAATGGTCTTATCTATTGGCGATTTCGTTCCAATTCACATTCCAAGTAATATTCGGCATGCTAATTACATTGCCGGTTGCCAAATTGCATTATCTCTTATAGTTTCCGAGATATGGACTATCGATAATTTACACCTTAGGCTCTGCTTCTAACTTGCTCCCAAATTGTAAAATGGTCTTATCTATTGGCGATTTCGTTCCAATTCACATTCCAAGTAATATTCGGCATGCTAATTACATTGCCGGTTGCCAAATTGCATTATCTCTTATAGTTTCCGAGATATGGACTATCGATAATTTACACCTTAGGCTCTGCTTCTAACTTGGGCCCAAATTGTAAAATGGTCTTACCTATTGGCGATTTCGTTCCAATTCACATTCCAAGTAATATTCGGCATGCTAATTACATTGCCGTTTGCCAAATTGCATTATCTCTTATAGTTTCCGAGATATGGACTATCGATAATTTACACCTTAGGCTCTGCTTCTAACTTGGGCCCAAATTGTAAAATGGTCTTATCTATTGGCGATTTCGTTCCAATTCACATTCCAAGTAATATTCGGCATGCTAATTACATTGCCGGTTGCCAAATTGCATTATCTCTTATAGTTTCCGAGATATGGACTATCGATAATTTACACCTTAGGCTCTGCTTCTAACTTGGGCCCAAATTGTAAAATGGTCTTATCTATTGGCGATTTCGTCCCAATTCACTTTCCAAGTGATATTCGGCATGCTAATTACATTGCCGGTTGCGAAATTGCATTATCTCTTATAGTTTCCGAGATATGGACTATCAATAATTTACATCTTAGGCTCTGCTTCTAACTTGGGTCCAAATTGTAAAATGGTCTTATCTATTGGCGATTTCGTTCCAACTCACATTCCAAGAAATATTCGGCATGATAATTACATTGCCGGTTGCCAAATTGCATTATCTCTTATAGTTTCCGAGATATGGACTATCGATAATTTACACCTTAGGCTCTGCTTCTAACTTGGGCCCAAATTGTAAAATGGTCTTATCTATTGGCGATTTAGTTGCAATTCACATTCCAAGTAATATTCGGCATGCTAATTACATTGCCGGTTGCCAAATTGCATTATCTCTTATAGTTTCCGAGATATGGACTATCGATAATTTACACCTTAGGCTCTGCTTCTAACTTGGGCCCAAATTGTAAAATGGTCTTATCTATTGGCGATTTCGTTCCAATTCACATTCCAAGTAATATTCGGCATGCTAATTACATTGCCGGTTGCCAAATTGCATTATCTCTTATAGTTTCCGAGATATGGACTATCGATAATTTACACCTTAGGCTCTGCTTCTAACTTGGGCCCAAATTGTAAAATGGTCTTATCTATTGGCGATTTCGTTCCAATTCACATTCCAAGTAATATTCGGCATGCTAATTACATTGCCGGTTGCCAAATTGCATTATCTCTTATAGTTTCCGAGATATGGACTATCGATAATTTACACCTTAGGCTCTGCTTCTAACTTGGGCCCAAATTGTAAAATGCTCTTATCTATTGGCGATTTAGTTGCAATTCACATTCCAAGTAATATTCGGCATGCTAATTACATTGCCGGTTGCCAAATTGCATTATCTCTTATAGTTTCCGAGATATGGACTATCGATAATTTACACCTTAGGCTCTGCTTCTAACTTGGGCCCAAATTGTAAAATGGTCTTATCTATTGGCGATTTCGTTCCAATTCACATTCCAAGTAATATTCGGCATGCTAATTACATTGCCGGTTGCCAAATTGCATTATCTCTTATAGTTTCCGAGATATGGACTATCGATAATTTACACCTTAGGCTCTGCTTCTAACTTGGGCCCAAATTGTAAAATGGTCTTATCTATTGGCGATTTCGTTCCAATTCACATTCCAAGTAATATTCGGCATGCTAATTACATTGCCGGTTGCCAAATTGCATTATCTCTTATAGTTTCCGAGATATGGACTATCGATAATTTACACCTTAGGCTCTGCTTCTAACTTGGGCCCAAATTGTAAAATGGTCTTATCTATTGGCGATTTCGTTCCAATTCACATTCCAAGTAATATTCGGCATGCTAATTACATTGCCGGTTGCCAAATTGCATTATCTCTTATAGTTTCCGAGATATGGACTATCGATAATTTACACCTTAGGCTCTGCTTCTAACTTGGGCCCAAATTGTAAAATGGTCTTATCTATTGGCGATTTCGTCCCAATTCACTTTCCAAGTGATATTCGGCATGCTAATTACATTGCCGGTTGCGAAATTGCATTATCTCTTATAGTTTCCGAGATATGGACTATCAATAATTTACATCTTAGGCTCTGCTTCTAACTTGGGCCCAAATTGTAAAATGGTCTTATCTATTGGCGATTTCGTTCCAATTCACATTCCAAGTAATATTCGGCATGCTAATTACATTGCCGGTTGCCAAATTGCATTATCTCTTATAGTTTCCGAGATATGGACTATCGATAATTTACACCTTAGGCTCTGCTTCTAACTTGGGCCCAAATTGTAAAATGGTCTTATCTATTGGCGATTTAGTTGCAATTCACATTCCAAGTAATATTCGGCATGCTAATTACATTGCCGGTTGCCAAATTGCATTATCTCTTATAGTTTCCGAGATATGGACTATCGATAATTTACACCTTAGGCTCTGCTTCTAACTTGGGCCCAAATTGTAAAATGGTCTTATCTATTGGCGATTTCGTTCCAATTCACATTCCAAGTAATATTCGGCATGCTAATTACATTGCCGGTTGCCAAATTGCATTATCTCTTATAGTTTCCGAGATATGGACTATCGATAATTTACACCTTAGGCTCTGCTTCTAACTTGGGCCCAAATTGTAAAATGGTCTTATCTATTGGCGATTTCGTTCCAATTCACATTCCAAGTAATATTCGGCATGCTAATTACATTGCCGGTTGCCAAATTGCATTATCTCTTATAGTTTCCGAGATATGGACTATCGATAATTTACACCTTAGGCTCTGCTTCTAACTTGGGCCCAAATTGTAAAATGCTCTTATCTATTGGCGATTTAGTTGCAATTCACATTCCAATTAATATTCGGCATGCTAATTACATTGCCGGTTGCCAAATTGCATTATCTCTTATAGTTTCCGAGATATGGACTATCGATAATTTACACCTTAGGCTCTGCTTCTAACTTGGGCCCAAATTGTAAAATGGTCTTATCTATTGGCGATTTCGTTCCAATTCACATTCCAAGTAATATTCGGCATGCTAATTACATTGCCGGTTGCCAAATTGCATTATCTCTTATAGTTTCCGAGATATGGACTATCGATAATTTACACCTTAGGCTCTGCTTCTAACTTGGGCCCAAATTGTAAAATGGTCTTATCTATTGGCGATTCCGTTCCAATTCACATTCCAAGTAATATTCGGCATGCTAATTACATTGCCGGTTGCCAAATTGCATTATCTCTTATAGTTTCCGAGATATGGACTATCGATAATTTACACCTTAGGCTCTGCTTCTAACTTGGGCCCAAATTTTAAAATGGTCTTATCTATTGGCGATTTCGTTCCAATTCACATTCCAAGTAATATTCGGCATGCTAATTACATTGCCGGTTGCCAAATTGCATTATCTCTTATAGTTTCCGAGATATGGACTATCGATAATTTACACCTTAGGCTCTGCTTCTAACTTGGGCCCAAATTGTAAAATGGTCTTATCTATTGGCGATTTCGTTCCAATTCACATTCCAAGTAATATTCGGCATGCTAATTACATTGCCGGTTGCCAAATTGCATTATCTCTTATAGTTTCCGAGATATGGACTATCGATAATTTACACCTTAGGCTCTGCTTCTAACTTGGGCCCAAATTGTAAAATGGTCTTATCTATTGGCGATTTCGTCCCAATTCACATTCCAAGTGATATTCGGTATGCTAATTACATTGCCGGTTGCGAAATTGCATTATCTCTTATAGTTTCCGAGATATGGACTATCGATAATTTACACCTTAGGCTCTGCTTCTAACTTGGGCCCAAATTGTAAAATGGTCTTATCTATTGGCGATTTCGTTCCAATTCACATTCCAAGTAATATTCGGCATGCTAATTACATTGCCGGTTGCCAAATTGCATTATCTCTTATAGTTTCCGAGATATGGACTATCGATAATTTACACCTTAGGCTCTGCTTCTAACTTGGGCCCAAATTGTAAAATGGTCTTATCTATTGGCGATTTCGTTCCAATTCACATTCCAAGTAATATTCGGCATGCTAATTACATTGCCGGTTGCCAAATTGAATTATCACTTATAGTTTCCGAGATATGGACTATCGATAATTTACACCTTAGGCTCTGCTTCTAACTTGGGCCCAAATTGTAAAATGGTCTTACCTATTGGCGATTTCGTTCCAATTCACATTCCAAGTAATATTCGGCATGCTAATTACATTGCCGGTTGCCAAATTGCATTATCTCTTATAGTTTCCGAGATATGGACTATCGATAATTTACACCTTAGGCTCTGCTTCTAACTTGGGCCCAAATTGTAAAATGGTCTTATCTATTGGCGATTTCGTTCCAATTCACATTCCAAGTAATATTCGGCATGCTAATTACATTGCCGGTTGCCAAATTGCATTATCTCTTATAGTTTCCGAGATATGGACTATCGATAATTTACACCTTAGGCTCTGCTTCTAACTTGGGCCCAAATTGTAAAATGGTCTTATCTATTGGCGATTTCGTCCCAATTCACATTCCAAGTGATATTCGGCATGCTAATTACATTGCCGGTTGCGAAATTGCATTATCTCTTATAGTTTCCGAGATATGGACTATCGATAATTTACACCATAGGCTCTGCTTCTAACTTGGGCCCAAATTGTAAAATGGTCTTATCTATTGGCGATTTCGTTCCAATTCACATTCCAAGTAATATTCGGCATGCTAATTACATTGCCGGTTGCCAAATTGCATTATCTCTTATAGTTTCCGAGATATGGACTATCGATAATTTACACCTTAGGCTCTGCTTCTAACTTGCTCCCAAATTGTAAAATGGTCTTATCTATTGGCGATTTCGTTCCAATTCACATTCCAAGTAATATTCGGCATGCTAATTACATTGCCGGTTGCCAAATTGCATTATCTCTTATAGTTTCCGAGATATGGACTATCGATAATTTACACCTTAGGCTCTGCTTCTAACTTGGGCCCAAATTGTAAAATGGTCTTACCTATTGGCGATTTCGTTCCAATTCACATTCCAAGTAATATTCGGCATGCTAATTACATTGCCGTTTGCCAAATTGCATTATCTCTTATAGTTTCCGAGATATGGACTATCGATAATTTACACCTTAGGCTCTGCTTCTAACTTGGGCCCAAATTGTAAAATGGTCTTATCTATTGGCGATTTCGTTCCAATTCACATTCCAAGTAATATTCGGCATGCTAATTACATTGCCGGTTGCCAAATTGCATTATCTCTTATAGTTTCCGAGATATGGACTATCGATAATTTACACCTTAGGCTCTGCTTCTAACTTGGGCCCAAATTGTAAAATGGTCTTATCTATTGGCGATTTCGTCCCAATTCACTTTCCAAGTGATATTCGGCATGCTAATTACATTGCCGGTTGCGAAATTGCATTATCTCTTATAGTTTCCGAGATATGGACTATCAATAATTTACATCTTAGGCTCTGCTTCTAACTTGGGTCCAAATTGTAAAATGGTCTTATCTATTGGCGATTTCGTTCCAACTCACATTCCAAGAAATATTCGGCATGATAATTACATTGCCGGTTGCCAAATTGCATTATCTCTTATAGTTTCCGAGATATGGACTATCGATAATTTACACCTTAGGCTCTGCTTCTAACTTGGGCCCAAATTGTAAAATGGTCTTATCTATTGGCGATTTAGTTGCAATTCACATTCCAAGTAATATTCGGCATGCTAATTACATTGCCGGTTGCCAAATTGCATTATCTCTTATAGTTTCCGAGATATGGACTATCGATAATTTACACCTTAGGCTCTGCTTCTAACTTGGGCCCAAATTGTAAAATGGTCTTATCTATTGGCGATTTCGTTCCAATTCACATTCCAAGTAATATTCGGCATGCTAATTACATTGCCGGTTGCCAAATTGCATTATCTCTTATAGTTTCCGAGATATGGACTATCGATAATTTACACCTTAGGCTCTGCTTCTAACTTGGGCCCAAATTGTAAAATGGTCTTATCTATTGGCGATTTCGTTCCAATTCACATTCCAAGTAATATTCGGCATGCTAATTACATTGCCGGTTGCCAAATTGCATTATCTCTTATAGTTTCCGAGATATGGACTATCGATAATTTACACCTTAGGCTCTGCTTCTAACTTGGGCCCAAATTGTAAAATGCTCTTATCTATTGGCGATTTAGTTGCAATTCACATTCCAAGTAATATTCGGCATGCTAATTACATTGCCGGTTGCCAAATTGCATTATCTCTTATAGTTTCCGAGATATGGACTATCGATAATTTACACCTTAGGCTCTGCTTCTAACTTGGGCCCAAATTGTAAAATGGTCTTATCTATTGGCGATTTCGTTCCAATTCACATTCCAAGTAATATTCGGCATGCTAATTACATTGCCGGTTGCCAAATTGCATTATCTCTTATAGTTTCCGAGATATGGACTATCGATAATTTACACCTTAGGCTCTGCTTCTAACTTGGGCCCAAATTGTAAAATGGTCTTATCTATTGGCGATTTCGTTCCAATTCACATTCCAAGTAATATTCGGCATGCTAATTACATTGCCGGTTGCCAAATTGCATTATCTCTTATAGTTTCCGAGATATGGACTATCGATAATTTACACCTTAGGCTCTGCTTCTAACTTGGGCCCAAATTGTAAAATGGTCTTATCTATTGGCGATTTCGTTCCAATTCACATTCCAAGTAATATTCGGCATGCTAATTACATTGCCGGTTGCCAAATTGCATTATCTCTTATAGTTTCCGAGATATGGACTATCGATAATTTACACCTTAGGCTCTGCTTCTAACTTGGGCCCAAATTGTAAAATGGTCTTATCTATTGGCGATTTCGTCCCAATTCACTTTCCAAGTGATATTCGGCATGCTAATTACATTGCCGGTTGCGAAATTGCATTATCTCTTATAGTTTCCGAGATATGGACTATCAATAATTTACATCTTAGGCTCTGCTTCTAACTTGGGTCCAAATTGTAAAATGGTCTTATCTATTGGCGATTTCGTTCCAACTCACATTCCAAGAAATATTCGGCATGATAATTAAATTGCCGGTTGCCAAATTGCATTATCTCTTATAGTTTCCGAGATATGGACTATCGATAATTTACACCTTAGGCTGTGCTTCTAACTTGGGCCCAAATTGTAAAATGGTCTTATCTATTGGCGATTTAGTTGCAATTCACATTCCAAGTAATATTCGGCATGCTAATTACATTGCCGGTTGCCAAATTGCATTATCTCTTATAGTTTCCGAGATATGGACTATCGATAATTTACACCTTAGGCTCTGCTTCTAACTTGGGCCCAAATTGTAAAATGGTCTTATCTATTGGCGATTTCGTTCCAATTCACATTCCAAGTAATATTCGGCATGCTAATTACATTGCCGGTTGCCAAATTGCATTATCTCTTATAGTTTCCGAGATATGGACTATCGATAATTTACACCTTAGGCTCTGCTTCTAACTTGGGCCCAAATTGTAAAATGGTCTTATCTATTGGCGATTTCGTTCCAATTCACATTCCAAGTAATATTCGGCATGCTAATTACATTGCCGGTTGCCAAATTGCATTATCTCTTATAGTTTCCGAGATATGGACTATCGATAATTTACACCTTAGGCTCTGCTTCTAACTTGGGCCCAAATTGTAAAATGCTCTTATCTATTGGCGATTTAGTTGCAATTCACATTCCAAGTAATATTCGGCATGCTAATTACATTGCCGGTTGCCAAATTGCATTATCTCTTATAGTTTCCGAGATATGGACTATCGATAATTTACACCTTAGGCTCTGCTTCTAACTTGGGCCCAAATTGTAAAATGGTCTTATCTATTGGCGATTTCGTTCCAATTCACATTCCAAGTAATATTCGGCATGCTAATTACATTGCCGGTTGCCAAATTGCATTATCTCTTATAGTTTCCGAGATATGGACTATCGATAATTTACACCTTAGGCTCTGCTTCTAACTTGGGCCCAAATTGTAAAATGGTCTTATCTATTGGCGATTTCGTTCCAATTCACATTCCAAGTAATATTCGGCATGCTAATTACATTGCCGGTTGCCAAATTGCATTATCTCTTATAGTTTCCGAGATATGGACTATCGATAATTTACACCTTAGGCTCTGCTTCTAACTTGGGCCCAAATTGTAAAATGGTCTTATCTATTGGCGATTTCGTTCCAATTCACATTCCAAGTAATATTCGGCATGCTAATTACATTGCCGGTTGCCAAATTGCATTATCTCTTATAGTTTCCGAGATATGGACTATCGATAATTTACACCTTAGGCTCTGCTTCTAACTTGGGCCCAAATTGTAAAATGGTCTTATCTATTGGCGATTCCGTTCCAATTCACATTCCAAGTAATATTCGGCATACTAATTACATTGCCGGTTGCCAAATTGCATTATCTCTTATAGTTTCCGAGATATGGACTATCGATAATTTACACCTTAGGCTCTGCTTCTAACTTGGGCCCAAATTGTAAAATGGTCTTATCTATTGGCGATTTCGTTAAAATTCACATTCCAAGTAATATTCGGCATGCTAATTACATTGCCGGTTGCCAAATTGCATTATCTCTTATAGTTTCCGAGATATGGACTATCGATAATTTACACCTTAGGCTCTGCTTCTAACTTGGGCCCAAATTGTAAAATGGTCTTATCTATTGGCGATTTCGTTCCAATTCACATTCCAAGTAATATTCGGCATGCTAATTACATTGCCGGTTGCCAAATTGCATTATCTCTTATAGTTTCCGAGATATGGACTATCGATAATTTACACCTTAGGCTCTGCTTCTAACTTGGGCCCAAATTGTAAAATGGTCTTATCTATTGGCGATTTCGTTCCAATTCACATTCCAAGTAATATTCGGCATGCTAATTACATTGCCGGTTGCCAAATTGAATTATCTCTTATAGTTTCCGAGATATTGACTATCGATAATTTACACCTTAGGCTCTGCTTCTAACTTGGGCCCAAATTGTAAAATGGTCTTACCTATTGGCGATTTCGTTCCAATTCACATTCCAAGTAATATTCGGCATGCTAATTACATTGCCGGTTGCCAAATTGCATTATCTCTTATAGTTTCCGAGATATGGACTATCGATAATTTACACTTTAGGCTCTGCTTCTAACTTGGGCCCAAATTGTAAAATGGTCTTATCTATTGGCGATTTCGTTCCAATTCACATTCGAAGTAATATTCGGCATGCTAATTACATTGCCGGTTGCCAAATTGCATTATCTCTTATAGTTTCCGAGATATGGACTATCGATAATTTACACCTTAGGCTCTGCTTCTAACTTGGGCCCAAATTGTAAAATGGTCTTATCTATTGGCGATTTCGTCCCAATTCACATTCCAAGTGATATTCGGCATGCTAATTACATTGCCGGTTGCCAAATTGCATTATCTCTTATAGTTTCCGAGATATGGACTATCGATAATTTACACCTTAGGCTCTGCTTCTAACTTGGGCCCAAATTGTACAATGGTCTTATCTATTGGCGATTTCGTCCCAATTCACATTCCAAGTGATATTCGGCATGCTAATTACATTGCCGGTTGCGAAATTGCATTATCTCTTATAGTTTCCGAGATATGGACTATCGATAATTTACACCATAGGCTCTGCTTCTAACTTGGGCCCAAATTGTAAAATGGTCTTATCTATTGGCGATTTCGTTCCAATTCACATTCCAAGTAATATTCGGCATGCTAATTACATTGCCGGTTGCCAAATTGCATTATCTCTTATAGTTTCCGAGATATGGACTATCGATAATTTACACCTTAGGCTCTGCTTCTAACTTGGGCCCAAATTGTAAAATGGTCTTATCTATTGGCGATTTCGTCCCAATTCACATTCCAAGTGATATTCGGCATGCTAATTACATTGCCGGTTGCGAAATTGCATTATCTCTTATAGTTTCCGAGATATGGACTATCAATAATTTACACCTTAGGCTCTGCTTCTAACTTGGGTCCAAATTGTAAAATGGTCTTATCTATTGGCGATTTCGTTCCAATTCACATTCCAAGTAATATTCGGCATGCTAATTACATTGCCGGTTGCCAAATTGCATTATCTCTTATAGTTTCCGAGATATGGACTATCGATAATTTACACCTTAGGCTCTGCTTCTAACTTGGGCCCAAATTGTAAAATGGTCTTATCTATTGGCGATTTCGTTCCAATTCACATTCCAAGTAATATTCGGCATGCTAATTACATTGCCGGTTGCCAAATTGCATTATCTCTTATAGTTTCCGAGATATGGACTATCGATAATTTACACCTTAGGCTCTGCTTCTAACTTGGGCCCAAATTGTAAAATGGTCTTATCTATTGGCGATTTCGTTCCAATTCACATTCCAAGTAATATTCGGCATGCTAATTACATTGCCGGTTGCCAAATTGCATTATCTCTTATAGTTTCCGAGATATGGACTATCGATAATTTACACCTTAGGCTCTGCTTCTAACTTGGGCCCAAATTGTAAAATGGTCTTATCTCTTGGCGATTTCGTCCCAATTCACTTTCCAAGTGATATTCGGCATGCTAATTACATTGCTGGTTGCGAAATTGCATTATCTCTTATAGTTTCCGAGATATGGACTATCAATAATTTACATCTTAGGCTCTGCTTCTAACTTGGGTCCAAATTGTAAAATGGTCTTATCTATTGGCGATTTCGTTCCAACTCACATTCCAAGAAATATTCGGCATGATAATTACATTGCCGGTTGCCAAATTGCATTATCTCTTATAGTTTCCGAGATATGGACTATCGATAATTTACACCTTAGGCTCTGCTTCTAACTTGGGCCCAAATTGTAAAATGGTCTTATCTATTGGCGATTTCGTTCCAATTCACATTCCAAGTAATATTCGGCATGCTAATTACATTGCCGGTTGCCAAATTGCATTATCTCTTATAGTTTCCGAGATATGGACCATCGATAATTTACACCTTAGGCTCTGCTTCTAACTTGGGCCCAAATTGTAAAATGGTCTTATCTATTGGCGATTTCGTTCCAATTCACATTCCAAGTAATATTCGGCATGCTAATTACATTGCCGGTTGCCAAATTGCATTATCTCTTATAGTTTCCGAGATATGGACTATCGATAATTTACACCTTAGGCTCTGCTTCTAACTTGGGAACAAATTGTAAAATGGTCTTATCTATTGGCGATTTCGTTCCAATTCACATTCCAAGTAACATTCGGCATGCTAATTACATTGCCGGTTGCCAAATTGCATTATCTCTTATAGTTTCCGAGATATGGACTATCGATAATTTACACCTTAGGCTCTGCTTCTAACTTGGGCCCAAATTGTAAAATGGTCTTATCTATTGGCGATTTCGTTCCAATTCACATTCCAAGTAATATTCGGCATGCTAATTACATTGCCGGTTGCCAAATTGCATTATCTCTTATAGTTCCCGAGATATGGACTATCGATAATTTACACCTTAGGCTCTGCTTCTAACTTGGGCCCAAATTGTAAAATGGTCTTATCTATTGGCGATTTCGTTCCAATTCACATTCCAAGTAATATTCGGCATGCTAATTACATTGCCGGTTGCCAAATTGCATTATCTCTTATAGTTTCCGAGATATTAACTATCGTTAATTTACACCTTAGGCTCTGCTTCTAACTTGGGCCCAAATTGTAAAATGGCCTTATCTATTGGCGATTTCGTTCCAATTCACATTCCAAGTAATATTCGGCATGCTAATTACATTGCCGGTTGCCAAATTGCATTATCTCTTATAGTTTCCGAGATATGGACTATCGATAATTTACACCTTAGGCTCTGCTTCTAACTTGGGCCCAAATTGTAAAATGGTCTTATCTATTGGCGATTTCGTTCCAATTCACATTCCAAGTAATATTCGGCATGCTAATTACATTGCCGGTTGCCAAATTGCATTATTTCTTATAGTTTCCGAGATATGGACTATCGATAATTTACACCTTAGGCTCTGCTTCTAACTTGGGCCCAAATTGTAAAATCGTCTTATCTATTGGCGATTTCGTTCCAATTCACATTCCAAGTAATATTCGGCATGCTAATTACATTGCCGGTTGCCAAATTGCATTATCTCTTATAGTTTCCGAGATATGGACTATCGATAATTTACACCTTAGGCTCTGCTTCTAACTTGGGCCCAAATTGTAAAATGGTCTTATCTATTGGCGATTTCATTTCCAATTCACATTCCAAGTAATATTCGGCATGCTAATTACATTGCCGGTTGCCAAATTGCATTATCTCTTATAGTTTCCGAGATATGGACTATCGATAATTTACACCTTAGGCTTTGCTTCTAACTTGGGCCCAAATTGTAAAATGGTCTTATCTATTGGCGATTTCGTTCCAATTCACATTCCAAGTAATATTCGGCATGCTAATTACATTGCCGGTTGCCAAATTGCATTATCTCTTATAGTTTCCGAGATATGGACTATCGATAATTTACACCTTAGGCTCTGCTTCTAACTTGGGCCCAAATTGTAAAATGGTCTTATCTATTGGCGATTTCGTTCCAATTCACATTCCAAGTAATATTCGGCATGCTAATTACATTGCCGGTTGCCAAATTGCATTATCTCTTATAGTTTCCGAGATATGGACTATCGATAATTTACACCTTAGGCTCTGCTTCTAACTTGGGCCCAAATTGTAAAATGGTCTTATCTATTGGCGATTTCGTTCCAATTCACATTCCAAGTAATATTCGGCATGCTAATTACATTGCCGGTTGCCAAATTGAATTATCTCTTATAGTTTCCGAGATATTGACTATCGATAATTTACACCTTAGGCTCTGCTTCTAACTTGGGCCCAAATTGTAAAATGGTCTTACCTATTGGCGATTTCGTTCCAATTCACATTCCAAGTACTATTCGGCATGCTAATTACATTGCCGGTTGCCAAATTGCATTATCTCTTATAGTTTCCGAGATATGGACTATCGATAATTTACACCTTAGGCTCTGCTTCTAACTTGGGCCCAAATTGTAAAATGGTCTTATCTATTGGCGATTTCGTTCCAATTCACATTCGAAGTAATATTCGGCATGCTAATTACATTGCCGGTTGCCAAATTGCATTATCTCTTATAGTTTCCGAGATATGGACTATCGATAATTTACACCTTAGGCTCTGCTTCTAACTTGGGCCCAAATTGTAAAATGGTCTTATCTATTGGCGATTTCGTCCCAATTCACATTCCAAGTGATATTCGGCATGCTAATTACATTGCCGGTTGCCAAATTGCATTATCTCTTATAGTTTCCGAGATATGGACTATCGATAATTTACACCTTAGGCTCTGCTTCTAACTTGGGCCCAAATTGTACAATGGTCTTATCTATTGGCGATTTCGTCCCAATTCACATTCCAAGTGATATTCGGCATGCTAATTACATTGCCGGTTGCGAAATTGCATTATCTCTTATAGTTTCCGAGATATGGACTATCGATAATTTACACCATAGGCTCTGCTTCTAACTTGGGCCCAAATTGTAAAATGGTCTTATCTATTGGCGATTTCGTTCCAATTCACATTCCAAGTAATATTCGGCATGCTAATTACATTGCCGGTTGCCAAATTGCATTATCTCTTATAGTTTCCGAGATATGGACTATCGATAATTTACACCTTAGGCTCTGCTTCTAACTTGCTCCCAAATTGTAAAATGGTCTTATCTATTGGCGATTTCGTTCCAATTCACATTCCAAGTAATATTCGGCATGCTAATTACATTGCCGGTTGCCAAATTGCATTATCTCTTATAGTTTCCGAGATATGGACTATCGATAATTTACACCTTAGGCTCTGCTTCTAACTTGGGCCCAAATTGTAAAATGGTCTTACCTATTGGCGATTTCGTTCCAATTCACATTCCAAGTAATATTCGGCATGCTAATTACATTGCCGTTTGCCAAATTGCATTATCTCTTATAGTTTCCGAGATATGGACTATCGATAATTTACACCTTAGGCTCTGCTTCTAACTTGGGCCCAAATTGTAAAATGGTCTTATCTATTGGCGATTTCGTTCCAATTCACATTCCAAGTAATATTCGGCATGCTAATTACATTGCCGGTTGCCAAATTGCATTATCTCTTATAGTTTCCGAGATATGGACTATCGATAATTTACACCTTAGGCTCTGCTTCTAACTTGGGCCCAAATTGTAAAATGGTCTTATCTATTGGCGATTTCGTCCCAATTCACATTCCAAGTGATATTCGGCATGCTAATTACATTGCCGGTTGCGAAATTGCATTATCTCTTATAGTTTCCGAGATATGGACTATCAATAATTTACACCTTAGGCTCTGCTTCTAACTTGGGTCCAAATTGTAAAATGGTCTTATCTATTGGCGATTTCGTTCCAATTCACATTCCAAGTAATATTCGGCATGCTAATTACATTGCCGGTTGCCAAATTGCATTATCTCTTATAGTTTCCGAGATATGGACTATCGATAATTTACACCTTAGGCTCTGCTTCTAACTTGGGCCCAAATTGTAAAATGGTCTTATCTATTGGCGATTTCGTTCCAATTCACATTCCAAGTAATATTCGACATGCTAATTACATTGCCGGTTGCCAAATTGCATTATCTCTTATAGTTTCCGAGATATGGACTATCGATAATTTACACCTTAGGCTCTGCTTCTAACTTGGGCCCAAATTGTAAAATGGTCTTATCTATTGGCGATTTCGTTCCAATTCACATTCCAAGTAATATTCGGCATGCTAATTACATTGCCGGTTGCCAAATTGCATTATCTCTTATAGTTTCCGAGATATGGACTATCGATAATTTACACCTTAGGCTCTGCTTCTAACTTGGGCCCAAATTGTAAAATGGTCTTATCTCTTGGCGATTTCGTCCCAATTCACTTTCCAAGTGATATTCGGCATGCTAATTACATTGCTGGTTGCGAAATTACATTATCTCTTATAGTTTCCGAGATATGGACTATCAATAATTTACATCTTAGGCTCTGCTTCTAACTTGGGTCCAAATTGTAAAATGGTCTTATCTATTGGCGATTTCGTTCCAACTCACATTCCAAGAAATATTCGGCATGATAATTACATTGCCGGTTGCCAAATTGCATTATCTCTTATAGTTTCCGAGATATGGACTATCGATAATTTACACCTTAGGCTCTGTTTCTAACTTGGGCCCAAATTGTAAAATGGTCTTATCTATTGGCGATTTCGTTCCAATTCACATTCCAAGTAATATTCGGCATGCTAATTACATTGCCGGTTGCCAAATTGCATTATCTCTTATAGTTTCCGAGATATGGACCATCGATAATTTACACCTTAGGCTCTGCTTCTAACTTGGGCCCAAATTGTAAAATGGTCTTATCTATTGGCGATTTCGTTCCAATTCACATTCCAAGTAATATTCGGCATGCTAATTACATTGCCGGTTGCCAAATTGCATTATCTCTTATAGTTTCCGAGATATGGACTATCGATAATTTACACCTTAGGCTCTGCTTCTAACTTGGGCCCAAATTGTAAAATGGTCTTATCTATTGGCAATTTCGTTCCAATTCACATTCCAAGTAATATTCGGCATGCTAATTACATTGCCGGTTGCCAAATTGCATTATCTCTTATAGTTTCCGAGATATGGACTATCGATAATTTACACCTTAGGCTCTGCTTCTAACTTGGGAACAAATTGTAAAATGGTCTTATCTATTGGCGATTTCGTTCCAATTCACATTCCAAGTAACATTCGGCATGCTAATTACATTGCCGGTTGCCAAATTGCATTATCTCTTATAGTTTCCGAGATATGGACTATCGATAATTTACACCTTAGGCTCTGCTTCTAACTTGGGCCCAAATTGTAAAATGGTCTTATCTATTGGCGATTTCGTTCCAATTCACATTCCAAGTAATATTCGGCATGCTAATTACATTGCCGGTTGCCAAATTGCATTATCTCTTATAGTTCCCGAGATATGGACTATCGATAATTTACACCTTAGGCTCTGCTTCTAACTTGGGCCCAAATTGTAAAATGGTCTTATCTATTGGCGATTTCGTTCCAATTCACATTCCAAGTAATATTCGGCATGCTAATTACATTGCCGGTTGCCAAATTGCATTATCTCTTATAGTTTCCGAGATATTAACTATCGTTAATTTACACCTTAGGCTCTGCTTCTAACTTGGGCCCAAATTGTAAAATGGCCTTATCTATTGGCGATTTCGTTCCAATTCACATTCCAAGTAATATTCGGCATGCTAATTACATTGCCGGTTGCCAAATTGCATTATCTCTTATAGTTTCCGAGATATGGACTATCGATAATTTACACCTTAGGCTCTGCTTCTAACTTGGGCCCAAATTGTAAAATGGTCTTATCTATTGGCGATTTCGTTCCAATTCACATTCCAAGTAATATTCGGCATGCTAATTACATTGCCGGTTGCCAAATTGCATTATTTCTTATAGTTTCCGAGATATGGACTATCGATAATTTACACCTTAGGCTCTGCTTCTAACTTGGGCCCAAATTGTAAAATCGTCTTATCTATTGGCGATTTCGTTCCAATTCACATTCCAAGTAATATTCGGCATGCTAATTACATTGCCGGTTGCCAAATTGCATTATCTCTTATAGTTTCCGAGATATGGACTATCGATAATTTACACCTTAGGCTCTGCTTCTAACTTGGGCCCAAATTGTAAAATGGTCTTATCTATTGGCGATTTCGTTCCAATTCACATTCCAAGTAATATTCGGCATGCTAATTACATTGCCGGTTGCCAAATTGAATTATCTCTTATAGTTTCCGAGATATGGACTATCGATAATTTACACCTTAGGCTCTGCTTCTAACTTGCTCCCAAATTGTAAAATGGTCTTATCTATTGGCGATTTCGTTCCAATTCACATTCCAAGTAATATTCGGCATGCTAATTACATTGCCGGCTGCCAAATTGCATTATCTCTTATAGTTTCCGAGATATGGACTATCGATAATTTACACCTTAGGCTCTGCTTCTAACTTGGGCCCAAATTGTAAAATGGTCTTATCTATTGGCGATTTCGTTCCAATTCACATTCGAAGTAATATTCGGCATGCTAATTACATTGCCGGTTGCCAAATTGCATTATCTCTTATAGTTTCCGACATATGGACTATCGATAATTTACACCTTAGGCTCTGCTTCTAACTTGGGCCCAAATTGTAAAATGGTCTTATCTATTGGCGATTTCGTCCCAATTCACATTCCAAGTGATATTCGGCATGCTAATTACATTGCCGGTTGCGAAATTGCATTATCTCTTATAGTTTCCGAGATATGGACTATCAATAATTTACACCTTAGGCTCAGCTTCTAACTTGGGCCCAAATTGTAAAATGGTCTTATCTATTGGCGATTTCGTTCCAATTCACATTCCAAGTAATATTCGGCATGCTAATTATATTGCCGGTTGCCAAATTGCATTATCTCTTATAGTTTCCGAGATATGGACTATCGATAATTTACACCTTAGGCTCTGCTTCTAACTTGGGCCCAAATTGTAAAATGGTCTTATCTATTGGCGATTTCGTTCCAATTCACATTCCAAGTAATATTCGGCATGCTAATTACATTGCCGGTTGCCAAATTGCATTATCTCTTATAGTTTCCGAGATATGGACTATCGATAATTTACACCTTAAGCTCTGCTTCTAACTTGTTCCCAAATTGTAAAATGGTCTTATCTATTGGCGATTTCGTTCCAATTCACATTCGAAGTAATATTCGGCATGCTAATTACATTGCCGGTTGCCAAATTGCATTATCTCTTATAGTTTCCGAGATATGGACTATCGATAATTTACACCTTAGGCTCTGCTTCTAACTTGGGCCCAAATTGTAAAATGGTCTTATCTATTGGCGATTTCGTCCCAATTCACATTCCAAGTGATATTCGGCATGCTAATTACATTGCCGGTTGCGAAATTGCATTATCTCTAATAGTTTCCGAGATATGGACTATCGATAATTTACACCTTAGGCTCTGCTTCTAACTTGGGCCCAAATTGTACAATGGTCTTATCTATTGGCGATTTCGTCCCAATTCACATTCCAAGTGATATTCGGCATGCTAATTACATTGCCGGTTGCGAAATTGCATTATCTCTTATAGTTTCCGAGATATGGACTATCGATAATTTACACCATAGGCTCTGCTTCTAACTTGGGCCCAAATTGTAAAATGGTCTTATCTATTGGCGATTTCGTTCCAATTCACATTCCAAGTAATATTCGGCATGCTAATTACATTGCCGGTTGCCAAATTGCATTATCTCTTATAGTTTCCGAGATATGGACTACCGATAATTTACACCTTAGGCTCTGCTTCTAACTTGCTCCCAAATTGTAAAATGGTCTTATCTATTGGCGATTTCGTTCCAATTCACATTCCAAGTAATATTCGGCATGCTAATTACATTGCCGGTTGCCAAATTGCATTATCTCTTATAGTTTCCGAGATATGGACTATCGATAATTTACACCTTAGGCTCTGCTTCTAACTTGGGCCCAAATTGTAAAATGGTCTTACCTATTGGCGATTTCGTTCCAATTCACATTCCAAGTAATATTCGGCATGCTAATTACATTGCCGTTTGCCAAATTGCATTATCTCTTATAGTTTCCGAGATATGGACTATCGATAATTTACACCTTAGGCTCTGCTTCTAACTTGGGCCCAAATTGTAAAATGGTCTTATCTATTGGCGATTTCGTTCCAATTCACATTCCAAGTAATATTCGGCATGCTAATTACATTGCCGGTTGCCAAATTGCATTATCTCTTATAGTTTCCGAGATATGGACTATCGATAATTTACACCTTAGGCTCTGCTTCTAACTTGGGCCCAAATTGTAAAATGGTCTTATCTATTGGCGATTTCGTCCCAATTCACATTCCAAGTGATATTCGGCATGCTAATTACATTGCCGGTTGCGAAATTGCATTATCTCTTATAGTTTCCGAGATATGGACTATCAATAATTTACACCTTAGGCTCTGCTTCTAACTTGGGTCCAAATTGTAAAATGGTCTTATCTATTGGCGATTTCGTTCCAATTCACATTCCAAGTAATATTCGGCATGCTAATTACATTGCCGGTTGCCAAATTGCATTATCTCTTATAGTTTCCGAGATATGGACTATCGATAATTTACACCTTAGGCTCTGCTTCTAACTTGGGCCCAAATTGTAAAATGGTCTTATCTATTGGCGATTTCGTTCCAATTCACATTCCAAGTAATATTCGGCATGCTAATTACATTGCCGGTTGCCAAATTGCATTATCTCTTATAGTTTCCGAGATATGGACTATCGATAATTTACACCTTAGGCTCTGCTTCTAACTTGGGCCCAAATTGTAAAATGGTCTTATCTATTGGCGATTTCGTTCCAATTCACATTCCAAGTAATATTCGGCATGCTAATTACATTGCCGGTTGCCAAATTGCATTATCTCTTATAGTTTCCGAGATATGGACTATCGATAATTTACACCTTAGGCTCTGCTTCTAACTTGGGCCCAAATTGTAAAATGGTCTTATCTCTTGGCGATTTCGTCCCAATTCACTTTCCAAGTGATATTCGGCATGCTAATTACATTGCTGGTTGCGAAATTACATTATCTCTTATAGTTTCCGAGATATGGACTATCAATAATTTACATCTTAGGCTCTGCTTCTAACTTGGGTCCAAATTGTAAAATGGTCTTATCTATTGGCGATTTCGTTCCAACTCACATTCCAAGAAATATTCGGCATGATAATTACATTGCCGGTTGCCAAATTGCATTATCTCTTATAGTTTCCGAGATATGGACTATCGATAATTTACACCTTAGGCTCTGTTTCTAACTTGGGCCCAAATTGTAAAATGGTCTTATCTATTGGCGATTTCGTTCCAATTCACATTCCAAGTAATATTCGGCATGCTAATTACATTGCCGGTTGCCAAATTGCATTATCTCTTATAGTTTCCGAGATATGGACCATCGATAATTTACACCTTAGGCTCTGCTTCTAACTTGGGCCCAAATTGTAAAATGGTCTTATCTATTGGCGATTTCGTTCCAATTCACATTCCAAGTAATATTCGGCATGCTAATTACATTGCCGGTTGCCAAATTGCATTATCTCTTATAGTTTCCGAGATATGGACTATCGATAATTTACACCTTAGGCTCTGCTTCTAACTTGGGCCCAAATTGTAAAATGGTCTTATCTATTGGCAATTTCGTTCCAATTCACATTCCAAGTAATATTCGGCATGCTAATTACATTGCCGGTTGCCAAATTGCATTATCTCTTATAGTTTCCGAGATATGGACTATCGATAATTTACACCTTAGGCTCTGCTTCTAACTTGGGAACAAATTGTAAAATGGTCTTATCTATTGGCGATTTCGTTCCAATTCACATTCCAAGTAACATTCGGCATGCTAATTACATTGCCGGTTGCCAAATTGCATTATCTCTTATAGTTTCCGAGATATGGACTATCGATAATTTACACCTTAGGCTCTGCTTCTAACTTGGGCCCAAATTGTAAAATGGTCTTATCTATTGGCGATTTCGTTCCAATTCACATTCCAAGTAATATTCGGCATGCTAATTACATTGCCGGTTGCCAAATTGCATTATCTCTTATAGTTCCCGAGATATGGACTATCGATAATTTACACCTTAGGCTCTGCTTCTAACTTGGGCCCAAATTGTAAAATGGTCTTATCTATTGGCGATTTCGTTCCAATTCACATTCCAAGTAATATTCGGCATGCTAATTACATTGCCGGTTGCCAAATTGCATTATCTCTTATAGTTTCCGAGATATTAACTATCGTTAATTTACACCTTAGGCTCTGCTTCTAACTTGGGCCCAAATTGTAAAATGGCCTTATCTATTGGCGATTTCGTTCCAATTCACATTCCAAGTAATATTCGGCATGCTAATTACATTGCCGGTTGCCAAATTGCATTATCTCTTATAGTTTCCGAGATATGGACTATCGATAATTTACACCTTAGGCTCTGCTTCTAACTTGGGCCCAAATTGTAAAATGGTCTTATCTATTGGCGATTTCGTTCCAATTCACATTCCAAGTAATATTCGGCATGCTAATTACATTGCCGGTTGCCAAATTGCATTATTTCTTATAGTTTCCGAGATATGGACTATCGATAATTTACACCTTAGGCTCTGCTTCTAACTTGGGCCCAAATTGTAAAATCGTCTTATCTATTGGCGATTTCGTTCCAATTCACATTCCAAGTAATATTCGGCATGCTAATTACATTGCCGGTTGCCAAATTGCATTATCTCTTATAGTTTCCGAGATATGGACTATCGATAATTTACACCTTAGGCTCTGCTTCTAACTTGGGCCCAAATTGTAAAATGGTCTTATCTATTGGCGATTTCGTTCCAATTCACATTCCAAGTAATATTCGGCATGCTAATTACATTGCCGGTTGCCAAATTGAATTATCTCTTATAGTTTCCGAGATATGGACTATCGATAATTTACACCTTAGGCTCTGCTTCTAACTTGCTCCCAAATTGTAAAATGGTCTTATCTATTGGCGATTTCGTTCCAATTCACATTCCAAGTAATATTCGGCATGCTAATTACATTGCCGGCTGCCAAATTGCATTATCTCTTATAGTTTCCGAGATATGGACTATCGATAATTTACACCTTAGGCTCTGCTTCTAACTTGGGCCCAAATTGTAAAATGGTCTTATCTATTGGCGATTTCGTTCCAATTCACATTCGAAGTAATATTCGGCATGCTAATTACATTGCCGGTTGCCAAATTGCATTATCTCTTATAGTTTCCGACATATGGACTATCGATAATTTACACCTTAGGCTCTGCTTCTAACTTGGGCCCAAATTGTAAAATGGTCTTATCTATTGGCGATTTCGTCCCAATTCACATTCCAAGTGATATTCGGCATGCTAATTACATTGCCGGTTGCGAAATTGCATTATCTCTTATAGTTTCCGAGATATGGACTATCAATAATTTACACCTTAGGGCTCAGCTTCTAACTTGGGCCCAAATTGTAAAATGGTCTTATCTATTGGCGATTTCGTTCCAATTCACATTCCAAGTAATATTCGGCATGCTAATTATATTGCCGGTTGCCAAATTGCATTATCTCTTATAGTTTCCGAGATATGGACTATCGATAATTTACACCTTAGGCTCTGCTTCTAACTTGGGCCCAAATTGTAAAATGGTCTTATCTATTGGCGATTTCGTTCCAATTCACATTCCAAGTAATATTCGGCATGCTAATTACATTGCCGGTTGCCAAATTGCATTATCTCTTATAGTTTCCGAGATATGGACTATCGATAATTTACACCTTAAGCTCTGCTTCTAACTTGTTCCCAAATTGTAAAATGGTCTTATCTATTGGCGATTTCGTTCCAATTCACATTCCAAGTAATATTCGGCATGCTAATTACATTGCCGGTTGCCAAATTGAATTATCTCTTATAGTTTCCGAGATATGGACTATCGATAATTTACACCTTTATCGATAATTTATATTTAATTTACACCTTAGGCTCTGCTTCTAACTTGGGCCCAAATTGTAAAATGGTCTTATCTATTGGCGATTTCGTTCCAATTCACATTCCAAGTAATATTCGGCATGCTAATTACATTGCCGGTTGCCAAATTGAATTATCTCTTATAGTTTCCGAGATATGGACTATCGATAATTTACACCTTAATCTCTGCTTCTAACTTGGGCCCAAATTGTAAAATGGTCTTACCTATTGGCGATTTCGTTCCAATTCACATTCCAAGTAATATTCGGCATGCTAATTACATTGCCGGTTGCCAAATTGCATTATCTCTTATAGTTTCCGAGATATGGACTATCGATAATTTACACCTTAGGCTCTGCTTCTAACTTGGGCCCAAATTGTAAAATGGTCTTATCTATTGGCGATTTCGTTCCAATTCACATTCCAAGTAATATTCGGCATGCTAATTACATTGCAAATTGCATTATCTCTTATAGTTTCCGAGATATGGACTATCGACTACCTTAGGCTCTGCTTCTAACTTGGGCCCAAATTGTAAAATGGTCTTATCTATTGGCGATTTCGTCCCAATTCACATTCCAAGTGATATTCGGCATGCTAATTTCATTGCCGGTTGCGAAATTGCATTATCTCTTATAGTTTCCGAGATATGGACTATCGATAATTTACACCTTAGGCTCTGCTTCTAACTTGGGCCCAAATTGTAAAATGGTCTTATCTATTGGCGATTTCGTTCCAATTCACATTCCAAGTAATATTCGGCATGCAAATTACATTGCCGGTTGCCAAATTGCATTATCTCTTATAGTTTCCGAGATATGGACTATCGATAATTTACACCTTAGGCTCTGCTTCTAACTTGGGCCCAAATTGTAAAATGGTCTTATCTATTGGCGATTTAGTTGCAATTCACATTCCAAGTAATATTCGGCATGCTAATTACATTGCCGGTTGCCAAATTGCATTATCTCTTATAGTTTCCGAGATATGGACTATCGATAATTTACACTTTAGGCTCTGCTTCTAACTTGGGCCCAAATTGTAAAATGGTCTTATCTATTGGCGATTTCGTTCCAATTCACATTCCAAGTAATATTCGGCATGCTAATTACATTGCCGGTTGCCAAATTGCATTATCTCTTATAGTTTCCGAGATATGGACTATCGATAATTTACACCTTAGGCTCTGCTTCTAACTTGGGCCCAAATTGTAAAATGGTCTTATCTATTGGCGATTTCGTTCCAATTCACACTCCAAGTAATATTCGGCATGCTAATTACATTGCCGGTTGCGAAATTGCATTATCTCTTATAGTTTCCGAGATATGGACTATCGATAATTTACACCTTAGGTTCTGCTTCTAACTTGGGCCCAAATTGTAAAATGGTCTTATCTATTGGCGATTTCGTTCCAATTCACATTCCAAGTAATATTCGGCATGCTAATTACATTGCCGGTTGCCAAATTGCATTATCTCTTATAGTTTCCGAGATATGGACTATCGATAATTTACACCTTAGGCTCTGCTTCTAACTTGGGCCCAAATTGTAAAATGGTCTTATCTATTGGCGATTTCGTTCCAATTCACATTCCAAGTAATATTCGGCATGCTAATTACACTGCCGGTTGCCAAATTGCATTATCTCTTATAGTTTCCGAGATATGGACTATCGATAATTTACACCTTAGGCTCTGCTTCTAACTTGGGCCCAACTTGTAAAATGGTCTTATCTATTGGCGATTTCGTCCCAATTCACATTCCAAGTGATATTCGGCATGCTAATTACATTGCCGGTTGCGAAATTGCATTATCTCTTATAGTTTCCGAGATATGGACTATCGATAATTTACACCTTAGGCTCTGCTTCTAACTTGGGCCCAAATTGTAAAATGGTCTTATCTATTGGCGATTTAGTTGCAATTCACATTCCAAGTATTATTCGGCATGCTAATTACATTGCCGGTTGCCAAATTGCATTATCTCTTATAGTTTCCGAGATATGGACTATCGATAATTTACACCTTAGGCTCTGCTTCTAACTTGGGCCCAAATTGTAAAATGGTCTTATCTATTGGCGATTTCGTTCCAATTCACATTCCAAGTAATATTCGGCATGCTAATTACATTGCCGGTTGCCAAATTGCATTATCTCTTATAGTTTCCGAGATATGGACTGTCGATAATTTACACCTTAGGCTCTGCTTCTAACTTGGGCCCAAATTGTAAAATGGTCTTATCTATTGGCGATTTCGTTCCAATTCACACTCCAAGTAATATTCGGCATGCTAATTACATTGCCGGTTGTGAAATTGCATTATCTCTTATAGTTTCCGAGATATGGACTATCGATAATTTACACCTTAGGCTCTGCTTCTAACTTGGGCCCAAATTGTAAAATGGCCTTATCTATTGGCGATTTCGTTCCAATTCACATTCCAAGTAATATTCGGCATGCTAATTACATTGCCGGTTGCCAAATTGCATTATCTCTTATAGTTTCCGAGATATAGACTATCGATAATTTACACCTTAGGCTCTGCTTCTAACTTGGGCCCAAATTGTAAAATGGTCTTATCTATTGGCGATTTCGTTCCAATTCACATTCCAAGTAATATTCGGCATGCTAATTACATTGCCGGTTGCCAAATTGCATTATCTCTTATAGTTTCCGAGATATGGACTATCGATAATTTACACCTTAGGCTCTGCTTCTAACTTGGGCCCAAATTGTAAAATGGTCTTATCTATTGGCGATTTCGTCCCAATTCACATTCCAAGAGATATTCGGCATGCTAATTACATTGCCGGTTGCGAAATTGCATTATCTCTTATAGTTTCCGAGATATGGACTATCAATAATTTACACCTTAGGCTCTGCTTCTAACTTGGGCCCAAATTGTAAAATGGTCTTATCTATTGGCGATTTCGTTCCAATTCACATTCCAAGTAATATTCGGCATGCTAATTACATTGCCGGTTGCCAAATTGCATTATCTCTTATAGTTTCCGAGATATGGACTATCGATAATTTACACCTTAGGCTCTGCTTCTAACTTGGGCCCAAATTGTAAAATGGTCTTATCTATTGGCGATTTCGTTCCAATTCACATTCCAAGTACTATTCGGCATGCTAATTACATTGCCGGTTGCCAAATTGCATTATCTCTTATAGTTTCCGAGATATGGACTATCGATAATTTACACCTTAGGCTCTGCTTCTAACTTGGGCCCAAATTGTAAAATGGTCTTATCTATTGGCAATTTCGTTCCAATTCACATTCCAAGTAATATTCGGCATGCTAATTACATTGCCGGTTGCCAAATTGCATTATCTCTTATAGTTTCCGAGATATGAACTATCGATAATTTACACCTTAGGCTCTGCTTCTAACTTGGGCCCAAATTGTAAAATGGTCTTATCTATTGGCGATTTCGTTCCAATTCACATTCCAAGTAATGTTCGGCATGCTAATTACATTGCCGGTTGCCAATTTGCATTAACTCTTATAGTTTCCGAGATATGGACTATCGATAATTTACACCTTAGGCTCTGCTTCTAACTTGGGCCCAAATTGTAAAATGGTCTTATCTATTGGCGATTTCGTTCCAATTCACATTCCAAGTAATATTCGGCATGATAATTACATTGCCGGTTGCCAAATTGCATTATCTCTTATAGTTTCCGAGATATGGACTATCGATAATTTACACCTTACGCTATGCTTCTAGCTTGGGCCCAAATTGTAAAATGGTCTTATCTATTGGCGATTTCGTTCCAATTCACATTCCAAGTAATATTCGGCATGCTAATTACATTGCCGGTTGCCAAATTGAATTATCTCTTATAGTTTCCGAGATATGGACTATCGATAATTTACACCTTAGGCTCTGCTTCTAACTTGGGCCCAAATTGTAAAATGGTCTTACCTATTGGCGATTTCGTTCCAATTCACATTCCAAGTAATATTCGGCATGCTAATTACATTGCCGGTTGCCAAATTGCATTATCTCTTATAGTTTCCGAGATATGGACTATCGATAATTTACACCTTAGGCTCCGCTTCTAACTTAGGCCCAAATTGTAAAATGGTCTTATCTATTGGCGATTTCGTTCCAATTCACATTCCAGGTAATATTCGGCATGCTAATTACATTGCCAGTTGCCAAATTGCATTATCTCTTATAGTTTCCGAGATATGGACTATCGATAATTTACACCTTAGGCTCTGCTTCTAACTTGGGCCCAAATTGTAAAATGGTCTTATCTATTGGCGATTTAGTTGCAATTCACATTCCAAGTAATATTCGGCATGCTAATTACATTGCCGGTTGCCAAATTGCATTATCTCTTATAGTTTCCGAGATATGGACTATCGATAATTTACACCTTAGGCTCTGCTTCTAACTTGGGCCCAAATTGTAAAATGGTCTTATCTATTGGCGATTTAGTTGCAATTCACATTCCAAGTAATATTCGGCATGCTAATTACATTGCCGGTTGCCAAATTGCATTATCTCTTATAGTTTCCGAGATATGGACTATCGATAATTTACACCTTAGGCTCTGCTTCTAACTTGGGCCCAAATTGTAAAATGGTCTTATCTATTGGCGATTTCGTTCCAATTCACATTCCAAGTAATATTCGGCATGCTAATTACATTGCCGGTTGCCAAATTGCATTATCTCTTATAGTTTCCGAGATATGGACTATCGATAATTTACACCTTAGGCTCTGCTTCTAACTTGGGCCCAAATTGTAAAATGGTCTTATCTATTGGCTATTTCGTTCCAATTCACATTCCAAGTAATATTCGGCATGCTAATTACATTGCCGGTTGCCAAATTGCATTATCTCTTATAGTTTCCGAGATATGGACTATCGATAATTTACACCTTAGGCTCTGCTTCTAACTTGGGCCCAAATTGTAAAATGGTCTTATCTATTGGCGTTTTCGTTCCAATTCATACTCCAAGTAATATTCGGCATGCTAATTACATTGCCGGTTGCGAAATTGCATTATCTCTTATAGTTTCCGAGATATGGACTATCGATAATTTACACCTTAGGCTCTGCTTCTAACTTGGGCCCAAATTGTAAAATGGTCTTATCTATTGGCGATTCCGTTCCAATTCACATTCCAAGTAATATTCGGCATGCTAATTACATTGCCGGTTGCCAAATTGCATTATCTCTTATAGTTTCCGAGATATGGACTATCGATAATTTACACCTTAGGCTCTGCTTCTAACTTGGGCCCAAATTGTAAAATGGTCTTATCTATTGGCGATTTCGTTCCAATTCACATTCCAAGTAATATTCGGCATGCTAATTACATTGCCGGTTGCCAAATTGCATTATCTCTTATAGTTTCCGAGATATGGACTATCGATAATTTACACCTTAGGCTCTCCTTCTAACTTGGGCCCAAATTGTAAAATGGTCTTATCTGTTGGCGATTTCGTTCCAATTCACATTCCAAGTAATATTCGGCATGCTAATTACATTGCCGGTTGCCAAATTGAATTATCTCTTATAGTTTCCGAGATATTGACTATCGATAATTTACACCTTAGGCTCTGCTTCTAACTTGGGCCCAAATTGTAAAATGGTCTTACCTATTGGCGATTTCGTTCCAATTCACATTCCAAGTAATATTCGGCATGCTAATTACATTGCCGGTTGCCAAATTGAATTATCTCTTATAGTTTCCGAGATATTGACTATCGATAATTTACACCTTAGGCTCTGCTTCTAACTTGGGCCCAAATTGTAAAATGGTCTTACCTATTGGCGATTTCGTTCCAATTCACATTCCAAGTAATATTCGGCATGCTAATTACATTGCCGGTTGCCAAATTGCATTATCTCTTATAGTTTCCGAGATATGGACTATCGATAATTTACACCTTAGGCTCTGCTTCTAACTTGGGCCCAAATTGTAAAATGGTCTTATCTATTGGCGATTTCGTTCCAATTCACATTCCAAGTAATATTCGGCATGCTAATTACATTGCCGGTTGCCAAATTGAATTATCTCTTATAGTTTCCGAGATATTGACTATCGATAATTTACACCTTAGGCTCTGCTTCTAACTTGGGCCCAAATTGTAAAATGGTCTTACCTATTGGCGATTTCGTTCCAATTCACATTCCAAGTAATATTCGGCATGCTAATTACATTGCCGGTTGCCAAATTGCATTATCTCTTATAGTTTCCGAGATATGGACTATCGATAATTTACACCTTAGGCTCTGCTTCTAACTTGGGCCCAAATTGTAAAATGGTCTTATCTATTGGCGATTTCGTTCCAATTCACATTCCAAGTAATATTAGGCATGCTAATTACATTGCCGGTTGCCAAATTGCATTATCTCTTATAGTTTCCGAGATATGGACTATCGATAATTTACACCTTAGGCTCTGCTTCTAACTTGGGCCCAAATTGTAAAATGGTCTTATCTATTGGCGATTTCGTCCCAATTCACATTCCAAGTGATATTCGGCATGCTAATTACATTGCCGGTTGCGAAATTGCATTATCTCTTATAGTTTCCGAGATATGGACTATCGATAATTTACACCTTAGGCTCTGCTTCTAACTTGGGCCCAAATTGTAAAATGGTCTTATCTATTGGCGATTTCGTTCCAATTCACATTCCAAGTAATATTCGGCATGCTAATTACATTGTCGGTTGCCAAATTGCATTATCTCTTATAGTTTCCGAGATATGGACTATCGATAATTTACACCTTAGGCTCTGCTTCTAACTTGGGCCCAAATTGTAAAATGGTCTTATCTATTGGCGATTTCGTTCCAATTCACATTCCAAGTAATATTCGGCATGCTAATTACATTGCCGGTTGCCAAATTGAATTATCTCTTATAGTTTCCGAGATATGGACTATCGATAATTTACACCTTAGGCTCTGCTTCTAACTTGGGCCCAAATTGTAAAATGGTCTTACCTATTGGCGATTTCGTTCCAATTCACATTCCAAGTAATATTCGGCATGCTAATTACATTGCCGGTTGCCAAATTGCATTATCTCTTATAGTTTCCGAGATATGGACTATCGATAATTTACACCTTAGGCTCCGCTTCTAACTTAGGCCCAAATTGTAAAATGGTCTTATCTATTGGCGATTTCGTTCCAATTCACATTCCAGGTAATATTCGGCATGCTAATTACATTGCCAGTTGCCAAATTGCATTATCTCTTATAGTTTCCGAGATATGGACTATCGATAATTTACACCTTAGGCTCTGCTTCTAACTTGGGCCCAAATTGTAAAATGGTCTTATCTATTGGCGATTTAGTTGCAATTCACATTCCAAGTAATATTCGGCATGCTAATTACATTGCCGGTTGCCAAATTGCATTATCTCTTATAGTTTCCGAGATATGGACTATCGATAATTTACACCTTAGGCTCTGCTTCTAACTTGGGCCCAAATTGTAAAATGGTCTTATCTATTGGCGATTTAGTTGCAATTCACATTCCAAGTAATATTCGGCATGCTAATTACATTGCCGGTTGCCAAATTGCATTATCTCTTATAGTTTCCGAGATATGGACTATCGATAATTTACACCTTAGGCTCTGCTTCTAACTTGGGCCCAAATTGTAAAATGGTCTTATCTATTGGCGATTTCGTTCCAATTCACATTCCAAGTAATATTCGGCATGCTAATTACATTGCCGGTTGCCAAATTGCATTATCTCTTATAGTTTCCGAGATATGGACTATCGATAATTTACACCTTAGGCTCTGCTTCTAACTTGGGCCCAAATTGTAAAATGGTCTTATCTATTGGCTATTTCGTTCCAATTCACATTCCAAGTAATATTCGGCATGCTAATTACATTGCCGGTTGCCAAATTGCATTATCTCTTATAGTTTCCGAGATATGGACTATCGATAATTTACACCTTAGGCTCTGCTTCTAACTTGGGCCCAAATTGTAAAATGGTCTTATCTATTGGCGTTTTCGTTCCAATTCATACTCCAAGTAATATTCGGCATGCTAATTACATTGCCGGTTGCGAAATTGCATTATCTCTTATAGTTTCCGAGATATGGACTATCGATAATTTACACCTTAGGCTCTGCTTCTAACTTGGGCCCAAATTGTAAAATGGTCTTATCTATTGGCGATTCCGTTCCAATTCACATTCCAAGTAATATTCGGCATGCTAATTACATTGCCGGTTGCCAAATTGCATTATCTCTTATAGTTTCCGAGATATGGACTATCGATAATTTACACCTTAGGCTCTGCTTCTAACTTGGGCCCAAATTGTAAAATGGTCTTATCTATTGGCGATTTCGTTCCAATTCACATTCCAAGTAATATTCGGCATGCTAATTACATTGCCGGTTGCCAAATTGCATTATCTCTTATAGTTTCCGAGATATGGACTATCGATAATTTACACCTTAGGCTCTCCTTCTAACTTGGGCCCAAATTGTAAAATGGTCTTATCTGTTGGCGATTTCGTTCCAATTCACATTCCAAGTAATATTCGGCATAATATTACATTGCCGGTTGCCAAATTGAATTATCTCTTATAGTTTCCGAGATATTGACTATCGATAATTTACACCTTAGGCTCTGCTTCTAACTTGGGCCCAAATTGTAAAATGGTCTTACCTATTGGCGATTTCGTTCCAATTCACATTCCAAGTAATATTCGGCATGCTAATTACATTGCCGGTTGCCAAATTGAATTATCTCTTATAGTTTCCGAGATATTGACTATCGATAATTTACACCTTAGGCTCTGCTTCTAACTTGGGCCCAAATTGTAAAATGGTCTTACCTATTGGCGATTTCGTTCCAATTCACATTCCAAGTAATATTCGGCATGCTAATTACATTGCCGGTTGCCAAATTGCATTATCTCTTATAGTTTCCGAGATATGGACTATCGATAATTTACACCTTAGGCTCTGCTTCTAACTTGGGCCCAAATTGTAAAATGGTCTTATCTATTGGCGATTTCGTTCCAATTCACATTCCAAGTAATATTCGGCATGCTAATTACATTGCCGGTTGCCAAATTGAATTATCTCTTATAGTTTCCGAGATATTGACTATCGATAATTTACACCTTAGGCTCTGCTTCTAACTTGGGCCCAAATTGTAAAATGGTCTTACCTATTGGCGATTTCGTTCCAATTCACATTCCAAGTAATATTCGGCATGCTAATTACATTGCCGGTTGCCAAATTGCATTATCTCTTATAGTTTCCGAGATATGGACTATCGATAATTTACACCTTAGGCTCTGCTTCTAACTTGGGCCCAAATTGTAAAATGGTCTTATCTATTGGCGATTTCGTTCCAATTCACATTCCAAGTAATATTAGGCATGCTAATTACATTGCCGGTTGCCAAATTGCATTATCTCTTATAGTTTCCGAGATATGGACTATCGATAATTTACACCTTAGGCTCTGCTTCTAACTTGGGCCCAAATTGTAAAATGGTCTTATCTATTGGCGATTTCGTCCCAATTCACATTCCAAGTGATATTCGGCATGCTAATTACATTGCCGGTTGCGAAATTGCATTATCTCTTATAGTTTCCGAGATATGGACTATCGATAATTTACACCTTAGGCTCTGCTTCTAACTTGGGCCCAAATTGTAAAATGGTCTTATCTATTGGCGATTTCGTTCCAATTCACATTCCAAGTAATATTCGGCATGCTAATTACATTGTCGGTTGCCAAATTGCATTATCTCTTATAGTTTCCGAGATATGGACTATCGATAATTTACACCTTAGGCTCTGCTTCTAACTTGGGCCCAAATTGTAAAATGGTCTTATCTATTGGCGATTTCGTTCCAATTCACATTCCAAGTAATATTCGGCATGCTAATTACATTGCCGGTTGCCAAATTGAATTATCTCTTATAGTTTCCGAGATATGGACTATCGATAATTTACACCTTAGGCTCTGCTTCTAACTTGGGCCCAAATTGTAAAATGGTCTTACCTATTGGCGATTTCGTTCCAATTCACATTCCAAGTAATATTCGGCATGCTAATTACATTGCCGGTTGCCAAATTGCATTATCTCTTATAGTTTCCGAGATATGGACTGTCGATAATTTACACCTTAGGCTCTGCTTCTAACTTGGGCCCAAATTGTAAAATGGTCTTATCTATTGGCGATTTCGTTCCAATTCACATTCCAAGTAATATTCGGCATGCTAATTACATTGCCGATTGCCAAATTGCATTATCTCTTATAGTTTCCGAGATATGGACTATCGATAATTTACACCTTAGGCTCTGCTTCTAACTTGGGCCCAAATTGTAAAATGGTCTTATCTATTGGCGATTTCGTCCCAATTCACATTCCAAGTGATATTCGGCATGCTAATTACATTGCCGGTTGCGAAATTGCATTATCTCTTATAGTTTCCGAGATATGGACTGTCGATAATTTACACCTTAGGCTCTGCTTCTAACTTGGGCCCAAATTGTAAAATGGTCTTATCTATTGGCGATTTCGTTCCAATTCACATTCCAAGTAATATTCGGCATGCTAATTACATTGCCGGTTGCCAAATTGCATTATCTCTTATAGTTTCCGAGATATGGACTATCGATAATTTACACCTTAGGCTCTGCTTCTAACTTGGGCCCAAATTGTAAAATGGTCTTATCTATTGGCGATTTAGTTGCAATTCACATTCCAAGTAATATTCGGCATGCTAATTACATTGCCGGTTGCCAAATTGCATTATCTCTTATAGTTTCCGAGATATGGACTATCGATAATTTACACCTTAGGCTCTGCTTCTAACTTGGGCCCAAATTGTAAAATGGTCTTATCTATTGGCGATTTCGTTCCAATTCACATTCCAAGTAATATTCGGCATGCTAATTACATTGCCGGTTGCCAAATTGCATTATCTCTTATAGTTTCCGAGATATGGACTATCGATAATTTACACCTTAGGCTCTGCTTCTAACTTGGGCCCAAATTGTAAAATGGTCTTATCTATTGGCGATTTCGTTCCAATTCACATTCCAAGTAATATTCGGCATGCTAATTACATTGCCGGTTGCCAAATTGCATTATCTCTTATAGTTTCCGAGATATGGACTATCGATAATTTACACCTTAGGCTCTGCTTCTAACTTGGGCCCAAATTGTAAAATGGTCTTATCTATTGGCGATTTAGTTGCAATTCACATTCCAAGTAATATTCGGCATGCTAATTACATTGCCGGTTGCCAAATTGCATTATCTCTTATAGTTTCCGAGATATGGACTATCGATAATTTACACCTTAGGCTCTGCTTCTAACTTGGGCCCAAATTGTAAAATGGTCTTATCTATTGGCGTTTTCGTTCCAATTCATACTCCAAGTAATATTCGGCATGCTAATTACATTGCCGGTTGCGAAATTGCATTATCTCTTATAGTTTCCGAGATATGGACTATCGATAATTTACACCTTAGGCTCTGCTTCTAACTTGGGCCCAAATTGTAAAATGGTCTTATCTATTGGCGATTCCGTTCCAATTCACATTCCAAGTAATATTCGGCATGCTAATTACATTGCCGGTTGCCAAATTGCATTATCTCTTATAGTTTCCGAGATATGGACTATCGATAATTTACACCTTAGGCTCTGCTTCTAACTTGGGCCCAAATTGTAAAATGGTCTTATCTATTGGCGATTTCGTTCCAATTCACATTCCAAGTAATATTCGGCATGCTAATTACATTGCCGGTTGCCAAATTGCATTATCTCTTATAGTTTCCGAGATATGGACTATCGATAATTTACACCTTAGGCTCTCCTTCTAACTTGGGCCCAAATTGTAAAATGGTCTTATCTATTGGCGATTTCGTTCCAATTCACATTCCAAGTAATATTCGGCATGCTAATTACATTGCCGGTTGCCAAATTGAATTATCTCTTATAGTTTCCGAGATATTGACTATCGATAATTTACACCTTAGGCTCTGCTTCTAACTTGGGCCCAAATTGTAAAATGGTCTTACCTATTGGCGATTTCGTTCCAATTCACATTCCAAGTAATATTCGGCATGCTAATTACATTGCCGGTTGCCAAATTGAATTATCTCTTATAGTTTCCGAGATATTGACTATCGATAATTTACACCTTAGGCTCTGCTTCTAACTTGGGCCCAAATTGTAAAATGGTCTTACCTATTGGCGATTTCGTTCCAATTCACATTCCAAGTAATATTCGGCATGCTAATTACATTGCCGGTTGCCAAATTGCATTATCTCTTATAGTTTCCGAGATATGGACTATCGATAATTTACACCTTAGGCTCTGCTTCTAACTTGGGCCCAAATTGTAAAATGGTCTTATCTATTGGCGATTTCGTTCCAATTCACATTCCAAGTAATATTCGGCATGCTAATTACATTGCCGGTTGCCAAATTGAATTATCTCTTATAGTTTCCGAGATATTGACTATCGATAATTTACACCTTAGGCTCTGCTTCTAACTTGGGCCCAAATTGTAAAATGGTCTTACCTATTGGCGATTTCGTTCCAATTCACATTCCAAGTAATATTCGGCATGCTAATTACATTGCCGGTTGCCAAATTGCATTATCTCTTATAGTTTCCGAGATATGGACTATCGATAATTTACACCTTAGGCTCTGCTTCTAACTTGGGCCCAAATTGTAAAATGGTCTTATCTATTGGCGATTTCGTTCCAATTCACATTCCAAGTAATATTAGGCATGCTAATTACATTGCCGGTTGCCAAATTGCATTATCTCTTATAGTTTCCGAGATATGGACTATCGATAATTTACACCTTAGGCTCTGCTTCTAACTTGGGCCCAAATTGTAAAATGGTCTTATCTATTGGCGATTTCGTCCCAATTCACATTCCAAGTGATATTCGGCATGCTAATTACATTGCCGGTTGCGAAATTGCATTATCTCTTATAGTTTCCGAGATATGGACTATCGATAATTTACACCTTAGGCTCTGCTTCTAACTTGGGCCCAAATTGTAAAATGGTCTTATCTATTGGCGATTTCGTTCCAATTCACATTCCAAGTAATATTCGGCATGCTAATTACATTGTCGGTTGCCAAATTGCATTATCTCTTATAGTTTCCGAGATATGGACTATCGATAATTTACACCTTAGGCTCTGCTTCTAACTTGGGCCCAAATTGTAAAATGGTCTTATCTATTGGCGATTTCGTTCCAATTCACATTCCAAGTAATATTCGGCATGCTAATTACATTGCCGGTTGCCAAATTGAATTATCTCTTATAGTTTCCGAGATATGGACTATCGATAATTTACACCTTAGGCTCTGCTTCTAACTTGGGCCCAAATTGTAAAATGGTCTTACCTATTGGCGATTTCGTTCCAATTCACATTCCAAGTAATATTCGGCATGCTAATTACATTGCCGGTTGCCAAATTGCATTATCTCTTATAGTTTCCGAGATATGGACTGTCGATAATTTACACCTTAGGCTCTGCTTCTAACTTGGGCCCAAATTGTAAAATGGTCTTATCTATTGGCGATTTCGTTCCAATTCACATTCCAAGTAATATTCGGCATGCTAATTACATTGCCGATTGCCAAATTGCATTATCTCTTATAGTTTCCGAGATATGGACTATCGATAATTTACACCTTAGGCTCTGCTTCTAACTTGGGCCCAAATTGTAAAATGGTCTTATCTATTGGCGATTTCGTCCCAATTCACATTCCAAGTGATATTCGGCATGCTAATTACATTGCCGGTTGCGAAATTGCATTATCTCTTATAGTTTCCGAGATATGGACTGTCGATAATTTACACCTTAGGCTCTGCTTCTAACTTGGGCCCAAATTGTAAAATGGTCTTATCTATTGGCGATTTCGTTCCAATTCACATTCCAAGTAATATTCGGCATGCTAATTACATTGCCGGTTGCCAAATTGCATTATCTCTTATAGTTTCCGAGATATGGACTATCGATAATTTACACCTTAGGCTCTGCTTCTAACTTGGGCCCAAATTGTAAAATGGTCTTATCTATTGGCGATTTAGTTGCAATTCACATTCCAAGTAATATTCGGCATGCTAATTACATTGCCGGTTGCCAAATTGCATTATCTCTTATAGTTTCCGAGATATGGACTATCGATAATTTACACCTTAGGCTCTGCTTCTAACTTGGGCCCAAATTGTAAAATGGTCTTATCTATTGGCGATTTCGTTCCAATTCACATTCCAAGTAATATTCGGCATGCTAATTACATTGCCGGTTGCCAAATTGCATTATCTCTTATAGTTTCCGAGATATGGACTATCGATAATTTACACCTTAGGCTCTGCTTCTAACTTGGGCCCAAATTGTAAAATGGTCTTATCTATTGGCGATTTCGTTCCAATTCACATTCCAAGTAATATTCGGCATGCTAATTACATTGCCGGTTGCCAAATTGCATTATCTCTTATAGTTTCCGAGATATGGACTATCGATAATTTACACCTTAGGCTCTGCTTCTAACTTGGGCCCAAATTGTAAAATGGTCTTATCTATTGGCGATTTAGTTGCAATTCACATTCCAAGTAATATTCGGCATGCTAATTACATTGCCGGTTGCCAAATTGCATTATCTCTTATAGTTTCCGAGATATGGACTATCGATAATTTACACCTTAGGCTCTGCTTCTAACTTGGGCCCAAATTGTAAAATGGTCTTATCTATTGGCGATTTCGTTCCAATTCACATTCCAAGTAATATTCGGCATGCTAATTACATTGCCGGTTGCCAAATTGCATTATCTCTTATAGTTTCCGAGATATGGACTATGGATAATTTACACCTTAGGCTCTGCTTCTAACTTGGGCCCAAATTGTAAAATGATCTTATCTATTGGTGATTTCGTTCCAATTCACATTCCAAGTAATATTCGGCATGCTAATTACATTGCCGGTTGCCAAATTGCATTATCTCTTATAGTTTCCGAGATATGGACTATCGATAATTTACACCTTAGGCTCTGCTTCTAACTTGGGCCCAAATTGTAAAATGGTCTTATCTATTGGCGATTTCGTTCCAATTCACACTCCAAGTAATATTCGGCATGCTAATTACATTGCCGGTTGCGAAATTGCATTATCTCTTATAGTTTCCGAGATATGGACTATCGATAATTTACACCTTAGGTTCTGCTTCTAACTTGGGCCCAAATTGTAAAATGGTCTTATCTATTGGCGATTTCGTTCCAATTCACATTCCAAGTAATATTCGGCATGCTAATTACATTGCCGGTTGCCAAATTGCATTATCTCTTATAGTTTCCGAGATATGGACTATCGATAATTTACACCTTAGGCTCTGCTTCTAACTTGGGCCCAAATTGTAAAATGGTCTTATCTATTGGCGATTTCGTTCCAATTCACATTCCAAGTAATATTCGGCATGCTAATTACACTGCCGGTTGCCAAATTGCATTATCTCTTATAGTTTCCGAGATATGGACTATCGATAATTTACACCTTAGGCTCTGCTTCTAACTTGGGCCCAACTTGTAAAATGGTCTTATCTATTGGCGATTTCGTCCCAATTCACATTCCAAGTGATATTCGGCATGCTAATTACATTTCCGGTTGCGAAATTGCATTATCTCTTATAGTTTCCGAGATATGGACTATCGATAATTTACACCTTAGGCTCTGCTTCTAACTTGGGCCCAAATTGTAAAATGGTCTTATCTATTGGCGATTTAGTTGCAATTCACATTCCAAGTATTATTCGGCATGCTAATTACATTGCCGGTTGCCAAATTGCATTATCTCTTATAGTTTCCGAGATATGGACTATCGATAATTTACACCTTAGGCTCTGCTTCTAACTTGGGCCCAAATTGTAAAATGGTCTTATCTATTGGCGATTTCGTTCCAATTCACATTCCAAGTAATATTCGGCATGCTAATTACATTGCCGGTTGCCAAATTGCATTATCTCTTATAGTTTCCGAGATATGGACTGTCGATAATTTACACCTTAGGCTCTGCTTCTAACTTGGGCCCAAATTGTAAAATGGTCTTATCTATTGGCGATTTCGTTCCAATTCACACTCCAAGTAATATTCGGCATGCTAATTACATTGCCGGTTGTGAAATTGCATTATCTCTTATAGTTTCCGAGATATGGACTATCGATAATTTACACCTTAGGCTCTGCTTCTAACTTGGGCCCAAATTGTAAAATGGCCTTATCTATTGGCGATTTCGTTCCAATTCACATTCCAAGTAATATTCGGCATGCTAATTACATTGCCGGTTGCCAAATTGCATTATCTCTTATAGTTTCCGAGATATAGACTATCGATAATTTACACCTTAGGCTCTGCTTCTAACTTGGGCCCAAATTGTAAAATGGTCTTATCTATTGGCGATTTCGTTCCAATTCACATTCCAAGTAATATTCGGCATGCTAATTACATTGCCGGTTGCCAAATTGCATTATCTCTTATAGTTTCCGAGATATGGACTATCGATAATTTACACCTTAGGCTCTGCTTCTAACTTGGGCCCAAATTGTAAAATGGTCTTATCTATTGGCGATTTCGTTCCAATTCACATTCCAAGTACTATTCGGCATGCTAATTACATTGCCGGTTGCCAAATTGCATTATCTCTTATAGTTTCCGAGATATGGACTATCGATAATTTACACCTTAGGCTCTGCTTCTAACTTGGGCCCAAATTGTAAAATGGTCTTATCTATTGGCGATTTCGTTCCAATTCACATTCCAAGTAATATTCGGCATGCTAATTACATTGCCGGTTGCCAAATTGCATTATCTCTTATAGTTTCCGAGATATGGACTATCAATAATTTACACCTTAGGCTCTGCTTCTAACTTGGGCCCAAATTGTAAAATGGTCTTATCTATTGGCGATTTCGTTCCAATTCACATTCCAAGTAATATTCGGCATGCTAATTACATTGCCGGTTGCCAAATTGTATTATCTCTTATAGTTTCCGAGATATGGACTATCGATAATTTACACCTTAGGCTCTGCTTCTAACTTGGGCCCAAATTGTAAAATGGTCTTATCTATTGGCGATTTCGTTCCAATTCACATTCCAAGTAATATTCGGCATGCTAATTACATTGCCGGTTGCGAAATTGCATTATCTCTTATAGTTTCAGAGATATGGACTATCGTTAATTTACACCTTAGGCTCTGCTTCTAACTTGGGCCCAAATTGTAAAATGGTCTTATCTATTGGCAATTTCGTTCCAATTCACATTCCAAGTAATATTCGGCATGCTAATTACATTGCCGGTTGCCAAATTGCATTATCTCTTATAGTTTCCGAGATATGAACTATCGATAATTTACACCTTAGGCTCTGCTTCTAACTTGGGCCCAAATTGTAAAATGGTCTTATCTATTGGCGATTTCGTTCCAATTCACATTCCAAGTAATGTTCGGCATGCTAATTACATTGCCGGTTGCCAATTTGCATTAACTCTTATAGTTTCCGAGATATGGACTATCGATAATTTACACCTTAGGCTCTGCTTCTAACTTGGGCCCAAATTGTAAAATGGTCTTATCTATTGGCGATTTCGTTCCAATTCACATTCCAAGTAATATTCGGCATGATAATTACATTGCCGGTTGCCAAATTGCATTATCTCTTATAGTTTCCGAGATATGGACTATCGATAATTTACACCTTACGCTCTGCTTCCAACTTGGGCCCAAATTGTAAAATGGTCTTATCTATTGGCGATTTCGTTCCAATTCACATTCCAAGTAATATTCGGCATGCTAATTACATTGCCGGTTGCCAAATTGAATTATCTCTTATAGTTTCCGAGATATGGACTATCGATAATTTACACCTTAGGCTCTGCTTCTAACTTGGGCCCAAATTGTAAAATGGTCTTACCTATTGGCGATTTCGTTCCAATTCACATTCCAAGTAATATTCGGCATGCTAATTACATTGCCGGTTGCCAAATTGCATTATCTCTTATAGTTTCCGAGATATGGACTATCGATAATTTACACCTTAGGCTCTGCTTCTAACTTGGGCCCAAATTGTAAAATGGTCTTATCTATTGGCGATTTCGTCCCAATTCACATTCCAAGTGATATTCGGCATGCTAATTACATTGCCGGTTGCGAAATTGCATTATCTCTTATAGTTTCCGAGATATGGACTATCGATAATTTACACCTTAGGCTCCGCTTCTAACTTAGGCCCAAATTGTAAAATGGTCTTATCTATTGGCGATTTCGTTCCAATTCACATTCCAGGTAATATTCGGCATGCTAATTACATTGCCAGTTGCCAAATTGCATTATCTCTTATAGTTTCCGAGATATGGACTATCGATAATTTACACCTTAGGCTCTGCTTCTAACTTGGGCCCAAATTGTAAAATGGTCTTATCTATTGGCGATTTAGTTGCAATTCACATTCCAAGTAATATTCGGCATGCTAATTACATTGCCGGTTGCCAAATTGCATTATCTCTTATAGTTTCCGAGATATGGACTATCGATAATTTACACCTTAGGCTCTGCTTCTAACTTGGGCCCAAATTGTAAAATGGTCTTATCTATTGGCGATTTAGTTGCAATTCACATTCCAAGTAATATTCGGCATGCTAATTACATTGCCGGTTGCCAAATTGCATTATCTCTTATAGTTTCCGAGATATGGACTATCGATAATTTACACCTTAGGCTCTGCTTCTAACTTGGGCCCAAATTGTAAAATGGTCTTATCTATTGGCGATTTCGTTCCAATTCACATTCCAAGTAATATTCGGCATGCTAATTACATTGCCGGTTGCCAAATTGCATTATCTCTTATATTTTCCGAGATATGGACTATCGATAATTTACACCTTAGGCTCTGCTTCTAACTTGGGCCCAAATTGTAAAATGGTCTTATCTATTGGCTATTTCGTTCCAATTCACATTCCAAGTAATATTCGGCATGCTAATTACATTGCCGGTTGCCAAATTGCATTATCTCTTATATTTTCCGAGATATGGACTATCGATAATTTACACCTTAGGCTCTGCTTCTAACTTGGGCCCAAATTGTAAAATGGTCTTATCTATTGGCTATTTCGTTCCAATTCACATTCCAAGTAATATTCGGCATGCTAATTACATTGCCGGTTGCCAAATTGCATTATCTCTTATAGTTTCCGAGATATGGACTATCGATAATTTACACCTTAGGCTCTGCTTCTAACTTGGGCCCAAATTGTAAAATGGTCTTACCTATTAGCGATTTCGTTCCAATTCACATTCCAAGTAATATTCGGCATGCTAATTACATTGCCGGTTGCCAAATTGCATTATCTCTTATAGTTTCCGAGATATGGACTATCGATAATTTACACCTTAGGCTCTGCTTCTAACTTGGGCCCAAATTGTAAAATGGTCTTATCTATTGGCGATTTCGTTCCAATTCACATTCCAAGTAATATTCGGCATGCTAATTACATTGCCGGTTGCCAAATTGCATTATCTCTTATAGTTTCCGAGATATGGACTATCGATAATTTACACCTTAGGCTCTGCTTCTAACTTGGGCCCAAATTGTAAAATGGTCTTATCTATTGGCGATTTCGTTCCAATTCACATTCCAAGTAATATTCGGCATGCTAATTTCATTGCCGGTTGCCAAATTGCATTATCTCTTATAGTTTCCGAGATATGGACTATCGATAATTTACACCTTAGGCTCTGCTTCTAACTTATGCCCAAATTGTAAAATGGTCTTATCTATTGGCGATTTTGTTCCAATTCACATTCCAAGTAATATTCGGCATGCTAATTACATTGCCGGTTGCCAAATTGCATTAACTCTTATAGTTTCCGAGATATGGACTATCGATAATTTACACCTTAGGCTCTGCTTCTAACTTGGGCCCAAATTGTAAAATGGTCTTATCTATTGGCGATTTCGTTCCAATTCACATTCCAAGTAATATTCGGCATGCTAATTACATTGCCGGTTGCCAAATTGCATTATCTCTTATAGTTTCCGAGATATGGACTATCAATAATTTACACCTTAGGCTCTGCTTCTAACTTGGGCCCAAATTGTAAAATGGTCTTATCTATTGGCGATTTCGTTCCAATTCACATTCCAAGTAATATTCGGCATGCTAATTACATTGCCGGTTGCGAAATTGCATTATCTCTTATAGTTTCCGAGATATGGACTATCGATAATTTACACCTTAGGCTCTGCTTCTAACTTGGGCCCAAATCGTAAAATGGTTTTATCTATTGGCGATTTCGTTCCAATTCACATTCCAAGTAATATTCCGCATGCTAATTACATTGCCGGTTGCCAAATTGCATTATCTCTTATAGTTTCCGAGATATGGAATATCGATAATTTACACCTTAGGCTTTGCTTCTAACTTGGGCCCAAATCGTAAAATGGTCTTATCTATTGGCGATTTCTTTCCAATTCACATTCCAAGTAATATTCGGCATGCTAATTACATTGCCGGTTGCCAAATTGCATTATCTCTTATAGTTTCCGAGATATGGACTATCGATAATTTACACCTTAGGCTCTGCTTCTAACTTATGCCCAAATTGTAAAATGGTCTTATCTATTGGCGATTTCGTTCCAATTCACATTCCAAGTAATATTCGGCATGCTAATTACATTGCCGGTTGCCAAATTGCATTAACTCTTATAGTTTCCGAGATATGGACTATCGATAATTTACACCTTAGGCTCTGCTTCTAACTTGGGCCCAAATTGTAAAATGGTCTTATCTATTGGCGATTTCGTTCCAATTCACATTCCAAGTAATATTCGGCATGCTAATTACATTGCCGGTTGCCAAATTGCATTATCTCTTATAGTTTCCGAGATATGGACTATCGATAATTTACACCTTAGGCTCTGCTTCTAACTTGGGCCCAAATTGTAAAATGGTCTTATCTATTGGCGATTTCGTTCCAATTCACATTCCAAGTAATATTCGGCATGCTAATTACATTGCCGGTTGCCAAATTGCATTATCTCTTATAGTTTTCCGAGATATGGACTATCGATAATTTACACCTTAGGCTCTGCTTCTAACTTGGGCCCAAATTGTAAAATGGTCTTATCTATTGGCGATTTCGTTCCAATTCACATTCCAAGTAATGTTCGGCATGCTAATTACATTGCCGGTTGCCAAATTGCATTATCTCTTATAGTTTCCGAGATATGAACTATCGATAATTTACACCCTTTAGGCTCTGCTTCTAACTAGGGCCCAAATTGTAAAATGGTCTTATCTATTGGCGATTTCGTTCCAATTCACATTCCAAGTAATATTCGGCATGCTAATTACATTGCCGGTTGCCAAATTGCATTATCTCTTATAGTTTCCGAGATATGGACTATCGATAATTTACACCTTAGGCTCTGCTTCTAACTTGGGCCCAAATTGTAAAATGGTCTTATCTATTGGCGATTTCGTTCCAATTCACATTCCAAGTAATATTCGGCATGCTAATTACAGTTGCCGGTTGCCAAATTGCATTATCTCTTATAGTTTCCGAGATATAGGACTATCGATAATTTACACCTTAGGCTCTGCTTCTAACTTGGGCCCAAATTGTAAAATGGTCTTATCTATTGGCGATATCGTCCCAAATTCACATTCCAAGTGATATTCGGCATGCTAATTACATTGCCGGTTGCGAAATTGCATTATCTCTTATAGTTTCCGAGATAGGGACTATCAATAATTTACACCTTAGGCTCTGCTTCTAACTTGGGCCCAAATTGTAAAATGGTCTTACCTATTGGCGATTTCGTTCCAATTCACATTCCAAGTAATATTCGGCATGCTAATTACATTGCCGGTTGCCAAATTGCATTATCTCTTATAGTTTCCGAGATATGGCGACTATCGATAATTTACACCTTAGGCTCTGCTTCTAACTTGGGCCCAAATTGGTAAAATGGTCTTATCTATTGGCGATTTCGTCCCAATTCACATTCCAAGTGATATTCGGCATGCTAATTACATTGCCGGTTGCCAAATTGCAATTATCTCTTATAGTTTCCGAGATATGGACTATAAATAATTTACACCTTAGGGCTCTGCTTCTAACTTGGGCCCAAATTGTAAAATGGTCTTATCTATTGGCGATTTCGTTCCAATTCACATTCCAAGTAATATTCGGCATGCTAATTACATTGCCGGTTGCCACAATTGCATTAATCTCTTATAGTTTCCGAGATATGGACTATCGATAATTTACACCTTAGGCTCTGCTTCTAACTTGGGCCCAAATTGTAAAATGGTCTTATCTATTGGCGATTTCGTTCCAGTTCACATTCCAAGTAATATTCGGCATGCTAATTACATTGCCGGTTGCCAAATTGCATTATCTCTTATAGTTTCCGAGATATGGACTATCGATAATTTACACCTTAGGGCTCTGCTTCTAACTTGGGCCCCAAATTGTAAAATGGTCTTATCTATTGGCGATTTCGTTCCAATTCACATTCCAAGTAATATTCGGCATGCTAATTACATTGCCGGTTGCCAAATTGCATTATCTCTTATAGTTTCCGAGATATGGACTATCGATAATTTACACCTTAGGCTCTGCTTCTAACTTGGGCCCCAAATTGTAAAATGGTCTTATCTATTGGCGATTTCGTTCCAATTCACACTCCAAGTAATATTTCGGCATGCTAATTACATTGGCCGTTTGCGAAATTGCATTATCTCTTATAGTTTCACAGATATGGACTATCGATAATTTACACCTTAGGCTCTGCTTCTAACTTGGGCCCAAATTGTAAAATGGTCTTATCTATTGGCGATTTCGTCCCCAATTCACATTCCAAGTAATTATTCGGCATGCTAATTACATTGCCGGGTTGCCAAATTGCATTATCTCTTATAGTTTCCGAGATATGGACTATCGATAATTTACACCTTAGGCTCTGCCTTCTAACTTGGGCCCAAAATTGTAAAATGGTCTTATCTATTGGCGATTTCGTTCCAATTCACATTCCAAGTAATATTCGGCATGCTAATTACATTGTCGGTTGCCAATTGAATTATCTCTTATAGTTTCCGAGATATGGACTATCGATAATTTACACCTTAGGCTCTGCTTCTAACTTGGGCCCAAATTGTAAAATGGTCTTACCTATTGGCGATTTTCGTTCCAATTCACATTCCAAGTAATACTTCGGCATGCTAATTACATTGCCGGTTGCCAAATTGCATTATCTCTTATAGTTTCCGAGATATGGACTATCGATAATTTACACCTTAGGCTCTGCTTCTAACTTGGGCCCAAATTGTAAAATGGTCTTATCTATTGGCGATTTAGTTCCAATTCACATTCCAAGTAATATTCGGCATGCTAATTACATTGCCGGTTGCCAAATTGCATTATCTCTTATAGTTTCCGAGATATGGACTATCGATAATTTACACCTTAGGCTCTGCTTCTAACTTGGGCCCAAATTGTAAAATGGTCTTATCTATTGGCGATTTCGTCCCCAATTCACATTCCAAGTGATATTCGGCATGCTAATTACATTGCCGGTTGCGAAATTGCATTATCTCTTATAGTTTCCGAGATATGGACTATCAATAATTTACTCCTTAGGCTCTGCTTCTAACTTGGGCCCAAATTGTAAAATGGTCTTATCTATTGGCGATTTCGTTCCAATTCACATTCCAAGTAATATTCGGCCATGCTAATTACATTGCCGGTTGCCAATTTGCATTATCTCTTATAGTTTCAGAGATATGGACTATCGATAATTTACACCTTAGGCTCTGCTTCTAACTTGGGCCCAAATTGTAAAATGGTCTTATCTATTGGCGATTTCGTTCCAATTCACATTCCAAGTAATATTCGGCATGCTAATTACATTGCCGGTTGCCAAATTGCATTATCTCTTATAGTTTCCGAGATATGGACTATCGATAATTTACACCTTAGGCTCTGCTTCTAACTTGGGCCCAAATTGTAAAATGGTCTTATCTATTGGCGATTTCGTTCCAATTCACATTCCAAGTAATATTCGGCAATGCTAATTACATTGCCGGTTGCCAAATTGAATTATCTCTTATAGTTCCCGAGATATGGACTATCGATAATTTACATCTTAGGCTCTGCTTCTAACTTGGGCCCAAATTGTAAAATGGTCTTACCTATTGGCGATTTCGTTCCAATTCACATTCCAAGTAATATTTGGCATGCTAATTACATTGCCGGTTGCCAAATTGCATTATCTCTTATAGTTTCCGAGATATGGACTATCGATAATTTACACCTTAGGCTCTGCTTCTAACTTGGGCCAAATTGTAAAATGGTCTTATCTATTGGCGATTTCGTTCCAATTTACATTCCAAGTAATATTCGGCATGCTAATTACATTGCCGGTTGCCAAATTGCATTATCTCTTATAGTTTCCGAGATATGGGACTATCGATAATTTACACCTTAGGCTCTGCTTCTAACTGGGCCCAAATTGTAAAATGGTCTTATCTATTGGCGATTTCGTCCCAATTCACATTCCAAGTGATATTCGGCATGCTAATTACATTGCCGGTTGCGAAATTTGCATTTATCTCTTATAGTTTCCGAGATATGGGACTATCAATAATTTACACCTTAGGCTCTGCTTCTAACTTGGGGCCCAAATTGTAAAATGGTCTTATCTATTGGCGATTTCGTTCCAATTCACATTCCAAGTAATATTCGGCATGCTAATTACATTGCCGGTTGCCAAATTGGCATTATCTCTTATAGTTTCCGAGATATGGACTATCGATAATTTACACCTTAGGCTCTGCTTCTAACTTGGGCCCAAATTGTAAAATGGCCTTATCTATTGGCGATTTCGTTCCAATTCACATTCCAAGTATATTCGGCATGGTAATTACTTTGCCGGTTGCCAAATTGCATTATCTCTTATAGTTTCCGAGATATGGACTATCGATAATTTACACCTTAGGCTCTGCTTCTAACTTGGGCCCAAATTGTAAAATGGTCTTATCTATTGGCGATTTCGTTCCAATTCACATTCCAAGTAATATTCGGCATGCTAATTACATTGCCGGTTGCCAAATTGCATTATCTCTTATAGTTTCCGAGATATGGACTATCGATAATTTACACCATAGGCTCTGCCTTCTAACTTGGGCCCAAATTGTAAAATGGTCTTATCTATTGGCGATTTCGTTCCAATTCACATTCCAAGTAATATTCGGCATGCTAATTACATTGCCGGTTGCCAAATTGCATTATCTCTTATAGTTTCCGAGATATGGACTATCGATAATTTACACCTTAGGCTCTGCTTCTAACTTGGGGCCCAAATTGTAAAATGGGTCTTATCTATTGGCGATTTCGTTCCAATTCACATTCCAAGTAATATTCGGCATGCTAATTACATTGCCGGTTGCCAAATTGCATTATCTCTTATAGTTTCCGAGATATGGACTATCGATAATTTACACCTTAGGCTCTGCTTCTAACTTGTGCCCAAATTGTAAAATGGTCTTATCTATTGGCGATTTCGTTCCAATTCACATTCCAAGTAATATTCGGCATGCTAATTACATTGCCGGTTGCCAAATTGCATTATCTCTTATAGTTTCCGAGATATGGACTATCGATAATTTACACCTTAGGCTCTGCTTCTAACTTGGGCCCAAATTGTAAAATGGTCTTATCTATTGGCGATTTCGTCCCAATTCACATTCCAGGGTGATATTCGGCATGCTAATTGACAATGCCGGTTGCCAAATTGCATTATCTCTTATAGTTTCCGAGATATGGACTATCGATAATTTACACCTTAGGCTCTGCTTCTAACTTGGGCCCAAATTGTAAAATGGTCTTATCTATTGGCGATTTCGTCCCAATTAACATTCCAAGTGATATTCGGCATGCTAATTACATTGCCGGTTGCCAAATTGCATTATCTCTTATAGTTTCCGAGATATGGACTATCGATAATTTACACCTTAGGCTCTGCTTCTAACTTGGGCCCAAATTGTAAAATGGTCTTATCTATTGGCGATTTCGTTCCAATTCACATTCCAAGTAATATTCGGCATGCTAATTACCTTGCCGGTTCCCAAATTGCATTATCTCTTATAGTTTTCCGAGATATGGACTATCGATAATTTACACCTTAGGCTCTGCTTCTAACCTGGGCCCAAATTGTGAAATGGTCTTATCTATTGGCGATTTCGTTCCAATTCACATTCCAAGTAATATTCGGCATGCTAATTACATTGCCGGTTGCCAAATTGCATTATCTCTTATAGTTTCCGAGATATGGACTATCGATAATTTACACCTTAGGCTCTGCTTCTAACTTGGGCCCCAAATTGTAAAATGGTCTTATCTATTGGCGATTTCGTTCCATTTCACATTCCAAGTAATATTCGGCATGCTAATTACATTGCCGGTTGCCAAATTGCATTATCTCTTATAGTTTCCGAGATATGGACTATCGATAATTTACACCTTAGGCTCTGCTTCTAACTTGGGGCCCAAATTGTAAAATGGTCTTATCTATTGGCGATTTCGTTCCAATTCACATTCCAAGTAATATTCGGCATGCTAATTACATTGCCGGTTACCAAATTGCATTATCTCTTATAGTTTCCGAGATATGGACTATCGATAATTTACACCTTAGGCTCTGCTTCTAACTTGGGCCCAAATTGTAAAATGGTCTTATCTATTGGCGATTTCGTTCCAATTCACATTCCAAGTAATATTCGGCATGCTAATTACATTGCCGGTTGCCAAATTGCATTATCTCTTATAGTTTCCGAGATATGGACTATCGATAATTTACACCTTAGGCTCTGCTTCTAACTTGGGCCCAAATTGTAAAAATGGTCTTATCTATTGGCGATTTCCTTCCAATTCACACTCCAAGTAATATTCGGCATGCTAATTACATTGCCGTTTGCGAAATTGCATTATCTCTTATAGTTTCACAGATATGGACTATCGATAATTTACACCTTAGGCTCTGCTTCTAACTTGGGCCCCAAATTGTAAAATGGTCTTATCTATTGGCGATTTCGTTCCAATTCACATTCCAAGTAATATTCGGCATGCTAATTACATTGCCGGTTGCCAAATTGCATTATCTCTTATAGTTTCCGAGATATGGACTATCGATAATTTACACCTTAGGCTCTGCTTCTAACTTGGGCCCAAATTGTAAAATGGTCTTATCTATTGGCGATTTCGTTCCAATTCACATTCCAAGTAATATTCGGCATGCTAATTACATTGCCGGTTGCCAAATTGAATTATCTCTTATAGTTTCCGAGATATGGACTATCGATAATTTACACCTTAGGCTCTGCTTCTAACTTGGGCCCAAATTGTAAAATGGTCTTACCTATTGGCGATTTCGTTCCAATTCACATTCCAAGTAATATTCGGCATGCTAATTACATTGCCGGTTGCCAAATTGCATTATCTCTTATAGTTCTCCGAGATATGGACTATCGATAATTTACACCTTAGGCTCTGCTTCTAACTTGGGCCCAAATTGTAAAATGGTCTTATCTATTGGCGATTTCATTCCAATTCACATTCCAAGTAATATTCGGCATGCTAATTACATTGCCCGGTTGCCAAATTGCATTATCTCTTATAGTTTCCGAGATATGGACTATCGATAATTTACACATTAGGCTCTGCTTCTAACTTGGGCCCAAAT